>NC_081217.1:15000-220000 GCF_902713425.1 Acipenser ruthenus
GAGGGGTGTTTGTGCTACACTGTGGGTCACTGATCTGTCATGAGGGGTGTTTATGCTGCACTGTGGGTCACTGATCTGTCATGAGGGGTGTTTGTGCTGCACTGTGGGTCACTGCCACACAGGGTCACTGCCACACAGGGTCACTGTATTTTGGATCATGTTTTTTTGTTTTTTTTAAAACCTTTATTTAACCAGGAAGTCTTTTTAAGATTCAAAATCTCTTTTTGGAGACAGATCTGACCAATAGGGCAGTGTCACAAAGACGGCCGGAGTGGGTAGCGTCAGACCAGAAGCATGAAATAAACAGACAGAGATGTGTGGTTTGGTGAAGCTGAGCGAATGCTTTGCTCAGCATTTAATAAACAGAACAGAAAATAAAAGGTTTTAAACACAAAACAGGACACGGCACTTGCGCCAAAATAAATAGACAAACAAAACGTACTAAACACTTAACAAACGGTGCACAGAGAGACAAACAAACACGGTGAGTACAAACACTTCTAGATTATTATTTGACTTCACTTTTACGTTCTCCTTCTCTCTCACCCGTTCTCCACTCTCGAACACCCAACCCCGAGTGAAGGAAAATGTGTCTATATATACTGTTGTGCTGGGATTCAATTACTAATTAATTATTCACTTGAATCCCAGCACGTGAATTAATTACGTGCAACCCCGTGCTCACATATTACATTTAACCAGCACGTGAAGTGATTTGTGCCCTCCTCGTGCCTAAATATAAATCTACATTTTTAGCTACACGTGAAACACAGACCCGTTTATATCCCGTGTACCAATGACTATACACCAACATTAACACACGCACACAACATACAACACATAATATGCACACAGGGGCGGGGCACATTGCCACAGGCAGCAATACAGAAACAATCACACACATTAACAGATTAACAGAAACATTTCAAAAATAATAATACCATGAAACAGTAATTAATCAGGACATTCCATTGGATTATTTGCAACTTTAAAATTAATTAAAACAAGTACATTCATCAGAAATAAAATTTCCCCCCTGATTTTTTTTAATCTGTTAATAATGAGATAGTTTGATATGCTTTTGAAGGTCGTTCCATGACCAGTGTTTGCTCTGCAGTTGATAGAATGTCATTCGCTTGGTCGTTATTGTTGTCTTTGACAGATTCCTGGAGTGTGTGGCTGTGTGCCTGAGTGACATCCAGAACTTAAGAGAAGTCGTTTCAATTCTGGTTCTTTCTTGAGGAGAGGTGCCTTGTAGTGGTGAGTGTCAGGGTCAGTGTGGCTCGCTCCTGTGACTCTGAGCCATGGAGCCGCTTTTAAGGGACAGTGTCCTGCAGAGTCTGCCTGTCTGCCCTTGACATTGTGTGAGGGCGTTTGTACCTGAGAATCAGGACTAGCTTCTCGTGACGAATGGGATGCTGGCTGGAGCATTTCTTTATGTAGTTCAGCATGTTAGTTCACATGTAGCTGACAGTGTGGACGTGCTCATCTTGCATTGCGAGTGTCAGCTGGTTAATTCATGACTACAGTAACCTGCAGGTCACAGCTTGCACAGGTTCATCAACATTGTCAGTTCCTCATGTATCCAGTGTGCGCAGTGCTGTAGCAGACAGTGAGGAGTAGTGGAGCAACAATCAATCCATTTATCCATCCTCTGCCCTTAAATTTCCCGAGCTGCGATTACATATTGTTGAATCGATGCATGAGATGAGAGCCCAGTTTGGAGTCTGCTGTTGCCGTTGTCTCAGGAAATATGTTGATCAAGCTCTAGAATTTAAAGGGGAGGTTCCATTGTTTCTAATGTAACCGAGCCTAGGCTAGGAAATAAGTAGATCGAGCCAGGAAATAAGTTGATCGGATATGTTAATGAAAAATAAATAATTTAAAATTCATTTTGTAGGTATAATTTATATTAATTAGTAGATCGGATTTATTCATCAGTATGCTGCTTGATAAGATGATGTGAATATCGCTTTAGATCCGATATATTAGCCTAACAAAAATGCATAATTTAAAATGACTTTTGTACGTATAATTTACATTAACATGTAGATCGGATACATTCGACAGCATTACGCTAGATAAGGGAATGTGAATATCGCTGTAATATATATTAGCAGCAAATAAATCATTTAAAATGAATTGTACGATTGTACATTTCTGATTGTGTATTTCTGTTTGTGTAACAAACGTTAACTAGCAAAACGTGTTGCGTATTGACGTTATTTTGCATTTCTGGAGGTGTTTTTGTTTTGGGAAGCACTACAGTTTGGACAGCAGGTATGCGAGCGATTGTCCAAAAGTTAAAGCATGAGTTTCAATCATGGAAAACATTAATCTCCATGCTGCGATCACTAACTAGGCCACGGAGCACATCAATCACAGGATGTACTTGAAAAACGTTGCTAATACAGTATTATAATTTGATATTTGTTCTTTCATTTATTTTACATACAGTATTTTGTATAATAAAGGACAGAAAATGAACAGGAAACTGGTTATCATAGTGCATGTGTTTCAATTACAAGTTTGGGAAGAAACAATACATTCATTAATTAAAATCTAAAGAGTTAACGTCTTTGCTAAACCGTGGTAAATACCTGTAGTTCAATACCAACCATGATTTTGTGTTGTGAGAGAGATCATACAGTATATGCAGGCTACTATATATCAGCATCATTTTAAAATGGTAAATCCCTGTAGTGCAACAACCAATAAGACATGTAACGAGAAAGAGATACAGTATATTGAATTAAAGTGAATTATCACGATTTAAAATATTAGCTATACTAATATTAAAATGTATAAAATGACTTGCCCTGCTAATAATATTATGGATGCAGCATGTCATTATATTACTGAAACATTTTAAGTTTGATTAAAGATTGACAACATTTTGACATGTAAAATCATTTAATATATAAATAAATCTCCGCGATCACACATAAACTACATCAGATTGACATCGATGTTATAGAAACATAAAAAGGGGTTTAAAACAGTTTACCATTGAAACAGTCGTCGATCACACATTTTAAAGTTCATACGAAAAGACAGTGGCACGAACACGCACCAACATAATACACGGGCAGATCAAAATAAAAAGCCATGCAGTGAACCTCCCCTTTAATCAAACTGTAGCCCTGCCTTACTTTTGTCTACTTTTAGAACATATGAACATAAGAAAGTTTACAAATGAGAGGAGGCCATTCAGCCCATCTTTGCTTGTTTGGTTGTTAGTAGCTTATTGATCCCAGAATCTCATCAAGCAGCTTCTTGAAGGATCCCAGGGTGTCAGCTTCAACAACATTACTGGGGAGTTGGTTCCAGACCCTCACAATTCTCTGTGTAAAAAAGTGCCTCCTATTTTCTGTTCTGAATGCCCCTTTATCTAATCTCCATTTGTGACCCCTGGTCCTTGTTTCTTTTTTCAGGTCAAAGAAGTCCCCTGGGTCGACATTGTCTACCTTTTAGGATTTTGAATGTTTGAATCAGATCGCCCTGTAGTCGTCTTTGTTCAAGACTGAATAGATTCAATTCTTTTAGCCTGTCTGCATATGACATGCCTTTTAAACCCGGGATAATTCTGGTTGCTCTTCTTTGCACTCTTTCTAGAGCAGCAATATCCTTTTTGTAACAAGGTGACCAGAACTGAACACAATATTCTAGGTGAGGTCTTACTAATTCATTGTAAAATTTTAACATTACTTCCCTTGATTTACATTCAACACTCCTCACAATATATCCAAGCATCTTGTTGGCATTTTTTTTTATAGCTTCCCCACATTGTCTAGAGGAAGACATTTCTGAGTCAACATAAACTCCTAGGTCTTTTTCATAGTTCCCTTCTTCAATTTCAGTATCTCCCATATGATATTTGTAATGCACGTTTTTATTGCCTGCATGCAATACTTTACACTTTTCTCTATTAAATTTCATTTGTCATGTGTCTGCCCAGGTCTGAATGCTGTCTAGATCATTTTGAATGACCTTTGCTGCTGCAACAGTGTTTGCCACTCCTATTTTTGTGTCGTCTGCAGATTTAACAAGTTTGCTTACTATACCAGAATCTAAATAATTAATGTAGATTAGGAATAGCAGAGGACCCAATACTGATCCCTGTGGTACACCACTGGTTACCTTGCTCCATTTTGAGGTTTCTCCTCTAAGCAGTACTTTCTGTTTTCTACATGTTTACCACTCCCTAATCCATGTGCATGCATTTGCATCCATGTGCATCCCCTGGTCAGCTGTCCAGCTCACTGCTGCAGAAGTTTGTTTGGGGCTGGGACAATGGACTTGTGTGTTTTAGCCATTTGTTAATCTTTGAAGAGGACCTGCAAGTTTGTCTTGCAGTCTTCCCTGCAATAATGATGGACTTTATTTATTTGAGAATCTGTGTTGGAAAATGTACTTTTTGACGGTGAAGTTGTGTTTAAAAAAACAAGTAAAAGAAATGTACATGATCTCTAACTCGCTATTTGACAAATAACAATTAAAAAATGAAAGCATGTGTGATGCCTATTTCCCTGCAAGCCCTTTTCTTTGCCCACTGGAGCACACAGCCTCTTATGGGGGTTTGGAACCGCAAATCACTGCATCTTAAACACACAGCTCTAGAGTCCGTAACTACAGCATGTACTGTACCGTTTATTGTGTGTGTTTTAATGAAGTCTGCTGCTGTACTTGTCTGGCTGTGAGCTTTTGCGTTACCAACAAACAAGGAATTAAACAAAACAAAAGCAGCTCCGTTCTCAGCCTGGCGTGAGATTGATTTTTTTTTTTTTTTTATCTACAATGGGAAGTGCTTTAGACTGAACAACCTCAAGCTCCCTTCATCTTGTCACAGCTCTGCACTGTGATATAAAGTCTATTTCCTGTACATTGTCATTATTTTTTGTGTTTTATTTATTGTGATTATTATTATGATTTTAAGAATGTATCGGAAATGTCTTTGTTTTTGCACAGTGGTAAGGTTAGTCCGAGTCATTACAATGGGCAACTGAGCTGTGTTAAGATAAAACTTTTTTTTTTTAAATTAAAGAAAATTATCTTTATTAAAATCAACAGTTCTACTAAATGGCCACATGATGGCAGCATTGAATAAGGAATAGCAAGAGCTTCGTTCTGCCTGTCTTCATAAAGTGCACTGCCTGCTTTGCCCATTGTTGTAACCTGCTTGACAAAGCCACGCTGAATTAATCAGCTCACTGGGGGTGGGGGTGTGTCTATTTATTATTATTTTCTTAGCATGTGCCCTTATCCAGCGCGACTTACAATTGTTATAAGATATCACATTATTTTTTACATACAATTCCCCATTTATAGTTTTTTCTGGAGCAATCTAGGTAAAGTACCTTGCTCAAGGGTACAGCAGCAGTGTCCCCCCCCACCTAGGATTGAACCCACAACCTTCCGGTCAAGAGTCCAGAGCCCTAACCACTACTCCACACTACTGCCCGTATTTGTTTGACTCTGTCAAAGATACAATAGAAGTGACTCTTTTATTTTAGCTATTTTCAAGGCAGTAATCACCTCCATGTTGTACAAATCATTAGTCCAGTTCAAGTCACAAATGAGTGTAGTGGTACAGCTGGTAGGATGGCTCAGTTGGTAGAGCACAGGGCCCTGATTCCCAGGGTTGGTGGTCCAAACCCCATTCACAATGCCTGTTTTTCTGGTTTGTTTTTTTTTCAAGTTGGTTAATTTGCCTTGTAGGCAATGTAAAACTAACATCAAGGACAGCTGCTAGGTGTCGCAGTGGGGTTGGTCCCTGTGCTTAAATGCTGTTTACCTTGAGAGACTGGGATCAAATCCAGGCTGCAGATTGAAATCGTCTGTTTTCACAGCACCTTGGAGTTTGAATCTGTTAAAGACACGATAGAAGTGACTCTTTTATTGGATATTTCCAATGATCTGCATTTTGTACAAATCATTAGTTAATGTACTGGAGGTCATTTGACAGCAGGAGAGAGCAGTTGTCTGGCTGCCTCAATTGGTAGAGCACTGGACTCTGATTTCCAGGGTTGTTGGTTAATCTGTCGATTTAAAAAATATTGTTAAATTTACCTTTTTATCAGGTTTATAAGGTTTGGATTTGAATCCAGTTTAAGTCACAAATGAAACGAAGCTGAGAATCCCCTTAGCCCCCAGGTCCACACCACACAATGTAATAATGTGTTTCACGCAGCAGGAGAGCCAGTCAGCTGGATAGCTCTGTTGGTAGAGCAGCAGGAGAGCCAGTCAGCTGGATAGCTCTGTTGGTAGAGCAGCAGGAGAGCCAGTCAGCTGGATAGCTCTGTTGGTAGAGCAGGGGACTGTGATTCCCATGGTAGCGGGATGAAACCCTTGCTAAGGGTATGTGTTTCATTTTCATTTCAAACACTTTGCCCATTTTGATAGACTTGGGTTTACATAACAGGACATCGTTTCATACAAATAATAATATAATGAGGGTGATATAAGGGCTTCTCTGCAATGCCGGCTTGTCACAAGCAGACAGGTGGTGCAGTGGGCTAGTTCACTGGTATGCTGTGTTGGTTGCTGTGGGGGACTGGGTTCAAATCCAGGTGCATTTCTCCTTTGTTTTCAAAGACTTGGTTAATTTCTTATATAAGGCAATGAAAAAGCAGACTACTCCGTGGAAGTGAGATGGGTTGGAATCCATTTCAAGTCACAAATGAAACAAAGCTGTGAATCAAATTAGCTCCAGGTCCACACCACACAATATAATAATGTGTTTCACGCAGTAGGAGAACCAGTCAGCTGGATAGCTCTGTCAGTAAAGCAGGGGACTGTGATTCCCACGGTAGCGGGTTCAAGTCCCGCATGTATATTCTTCTTCATATAAATTCATTTTGACCTTTTGTGAGCTTGGTTTTAAATCCATTTTGTCACGTGTCTCTCTCAAGCTGTTTATGGCTCCCCAGGTCTACATCACAACATGTAATAATGCTTTGACCAGGCCCCTTCATAAGCAGGCTGGATAGCTCACCTGTAGAGTGTGGGATTCTGTTTCCTACATTTCTGGGTTCAAACCCACCAGGTGTTGATTGCATGTGTATATTCCTCTTTTTCTCTTCAAAAATGTTCTCCTTATTGATAAAGCAAGTGCCACGAAAGCGGGCAAGGTGGTCCAGTTGTCTGATCTGGTGTCCTCAAATGCAGGAAATGAGCCCCAATGTATTTATTGTACACAGAATGGATTGAAGCCGTGCTGTGCAGCTCAGCGTGGTGTTCGGCAGCTCTCTGGCTGGCTCGCTCGGTATATGAATTGAAGCCGTGCTGTGCAGCTCAGCGTGGTGTTCGGCAGCTCTCTGGCTGGCTCTCTGGGTATATGAATTGAAGCGTACTGTGCAGCTCAGCGTGGTGTTCGGCAGCTCTCTGGCTGGCTCGCTCGGTATATGAATTGAAGCCGTGCTGTGCAGCTCAGTGTGGTGTTCGGCAGCTCTCTGGCTGGCTCACTCGGTATGGTTTGGATTCAGGCACCCCGCCTGGGCCTTTGAGCGCGTCTGGTTTTTGTGTGATTCTCAGCACTCTGGCTGGCTCAGTATGGTTTTGGACGTGCATTAACTCTTTCCGTCGCTGGGTGGAGTCTTGAGCATACATTCATCAATAGGAGGTCATGAGATTTCAGAATCCATAACCTCCTACTGCTGCAAGTATGCCTAAGTCGTTTTTCATTCATTTCACACTGATTTTATTATTTTGTATTATTAAATGTTCGAGTTATTGGTTTATTAGTCCACTGTTTACATCCTAGTGCGTTTCAATGTTGTATTTTTTTTTTGTCAAAAAACAAAGTGATATTTTCATGAAAAACATTTACATTTAAAAAAAAAGTTAAACACGCCGACCAGTGGAGTAACGAGGAATTGCATGCTTCTCTTGTGTGGGTTACACTTGGTGCACTGTTGTGCTGTACTTTCATTTTTAAAGAATGAACCTTATAGACAATGTCACACACGGTCCCACCTTAAGCCGACAGATAGCACAGGAGTCTGGTTGGCTAGGTTTGCATCAATGTGATTATTGGTGGACAGGGTTCAAACCTTGGCAGAAAAATGCAATGTGATGTTAAATGCCTTATTTTTTACATTTATTGTTCCAGAATCTTTGATGTAATGTTAAAGGTAAACTCAGCAGGGGGTCTGAGCTGCTGGTCTATTTCAGCATCCTTGCAACCCCTCAGCTGCACTCATGAAGAATTCAAATACTGGGGAGCATCTGAGGTGCTTTGAGAGCTTTCTGATTGGTGTAGTTGGTAGCGTATCGGCTTCAGATTCTCTTAACAGCTGTTTCAAGTCCCACATGAAACACACGTTATGTTTTTTTCCCCTCATTTTCAGAAATATTGTTTCATTTACCTTATAGAGCTGCCGTATAATAGGGTTGGGTTTGATAATCCCTCCTCTCTTCAGTGGCATGCAACTCAGCATGCGTGTGCAGTCTCTGACAAGGGAAGTGAATCTCATATACCAGGTTAGAGTGCTGGTTTGTCACAAGCAGCCAGGTGGTGGAGTGGGCTAGTTCACTAGCTTTGCCTGCCTTTCACCTTGGAGGTCTGGGTTCAAAGCCAGTTCACAGGACAAGTGAACTGAGTTTAAAACCAGACCCACAATGCAATGGCACAGCATGACTGGTGTTCTCTGATTAAGAGACTTAAAAAAGAATTGATAAATAAACCCCAGCGTTGTGTTTGAAGTCTTGTGTTGTGTGCTTGTTTTGTTTCTCCACGGCGTCTGTTTGTTTGAATTTGTCAGATACAACAGAAGTGACTCTTTTATTGGATATTTTCAAGGCAGTAATCACCTCCATGTTGTACAGATCATTAGTCCAGTTCAAGTCACAAATGACTGCAGCAGTACAGCTGGTAGGATGGCTCAGTTGGGAGAGCACAGGGCCCTGATTCCCAGGGTTGGTGGTTCAAACCCCGTGCAACGTGCATGTTTTTCTTGTTTTTTTTTTTTTCAAGTTGGTTATTTTACCTTGTAGGCAATGTAAATCTAACATCAGGGACAGCTGCTAGGTGGTGCAGTGGGGTCAGTCCCTGTGCTTAAATGCTCTTTCCCTTGAGAGACTGGGATCATATCCAGGATACAGATAGAAATCTTCTGTTTTCACAGCACCTTGTAGTTTGCATCTGTCAAAGACATGATAGAAGTGACTCTTTTATTGGATATTTCCAATGGAGTGATATACATTTTGTACAAATCATTAGTTAATGTACTGGAGGTCATTTGGCAGCAGGAGAGAGTAGCTCTCTGGCTAGCACAGGTGGTAGAGCACTGGATTCTGACTTCCAAGGTTGTTGGTTCAAGTCACATGTAAAGCACAAGTGTTAATCTTTTGATTTCAAAAATATTGTTAAACTTACCTGTTTATAAGGTTTGGTTTTGAATCCAGTTCATCACAAATTAAACAAAGCTATCACCTCTTAGCCCCCAGGTCCTCACCACACAATGTAATAATGTGTTTCAAACAACATCAGCACCAGTCGGCTGGATAGCTCTGTTGGTAGAGCAGAGACCCGTGATTCCCTGGGTAGCGGGTTCAAACCCAGAGCAGGAGTTTCCTTTTCATTTTCAAACACTTTACCTATTTTGATAGACTTGTGTTTACGTAACAGGACAAGGGGTCAGTGGTCTAAGCATACAAATAATATAAAGAGGATGATATAAGGGCTTCTGTGCAAAGCTGGGTTGTCACGAGCAGACAGGTGGTGCAGTGGGCTAGTTCACTAGCATGCTGTGCTGTTCACATTGTGGGACTGGGATCAAATCCCGGTGAGTTCCTTGTTTGTTTTCAATGACTTGGTTAATTTCTTATATAAGACAATGAAAAAGCAGACTACTCCGTGGAAGTAAGATGGACTGGGTTCAAATCCAGGCGAGTTCTTTGCTTGTTTCAAAGAATGTGTTAATTGAGCTCATATATAGTGTGAACCAAAGCTTTCCTGTGGGAGCTGGTGGCGCAGTGGCTATGCTGATGGCCTTCTCTCCCTGAAGATGGTGGTTCGAATCCTGGTCCCGGAGGCGAGTTCCTGAGGTAAGTAATGCTGTTGGTTGTGAGTCATGGTGGTGGTTGTAAATCTGGGTGTTGACTGTAAGTAATGATGCAGGTTGTAACTAACGATGTTGGTTGTGTCTCCACAGACGGAGGAGGGCCGTGTGCCCTGAAGAGGAGCCGGAAGAGGATGAAGAGGGGGCTGGGGCCCCCGGCCGTGGGGGGAGTGGAAGATGGGGGTGTTGGTACCATGGGGGAGGAAAAGAAGGAGGTGGTGTAAACATGGGGGAGCAGGCAGGCAGGCAGGGATATTCCTTTTGCCCTGCCATCTGACAGGGAGCGTTAAAGAGATCATCTCTAGAGCTCAGCTGATCGGGCCCCATTGCAGGGCTGCTCCCCCATGTTTAGACCTCCTGCTTTTCCTTCCCCCATGGTACCAACACCCCCGTCTTCCACTCCCCCCGCGGCCGGGGGCCCAAGCCCCCCTCTTCATCCTCTTCCGGCTCCTCTTCAGGGCACACGGCCCTCCTCCGTCTGTGGAGACACAACCAACATCGTTAGTTACAACCTGCATCATTACTTACAGTCAACATCCAGATTTACAACCACCACCATGACTCACAACCAACAGCATTACTTACCTCAGGAACTCGCCTCCGGGACCAGGATTCGAACCACCGTCTTCAGGGAGAGAAGGCCATCAGCATAGCCACTGCGCCACCAGCTCCCACAGGAAAGCTTTGGTTCACACTATATATGAGCTCAATTAACACATTCTTTGAAACAAGCAAAGAACTCGCCTGGATTTGAACCCAGTCCATCTTACTTCCACGGAGTAGTCTGCTTTTTCATTGTCTTATATAAGAAATTAACCAAGTCTTTGAAAACAAAGGAGGAACTCACCTGGATTTGAACTCAGTCCCCCAAGGTAAGCAGCACAGCATGCTAGTGAACTAGCCCACTGCACCACCTGTCTGCTTGTGACTGCCTTGTTGTCTAACCTTGTATATGAGGTTCACTTCCCTTGTCAGAGGTCGCACTGCAGGAGTTGAGAATCCTGGCGCTGACTGCACAGTTGCAGTCTTTCATGCCACTGAAGAGAGGAGGGATTATGAAACACCCCTGTTACACAGCAGGGCTCGGAGGTAAATACCAGGGATACCAGGTCAATGCTATGAGTGTTAACACTAATCATATATATAATAACTGTGTGGCTTCCAGAGGAACATGTGTTTTTTATATTGTGTTCCTCGTCAAGCTGTGGAATCTGAAGCTGCGCAGCAGAAATGATTCCACTTCCAGCAGGTTGACTTTGTGCAAAGTTTCTATTCTGATGTAAACTTTCATCCCCCCCCCGAGCACTGTACTGTCTCCACTAAATCATTATTACTGATGAACCAACGGGAGCGCCAAGCCTTCCTCAATAGACAAAGCTAGCGCTGCTGTTCAGGGTGAGCGTGCCTCAGCACTGCCAGCAAGCACTCGGGCGCTGGGGAGCAAAGCAGCACAAGAGCCTGGATGTCTTGGCTTTGCGGGAGTGAAGGGAGCTCTGTGAACACTGTCCTGTCCTTTCTGCAGAGGAAACGGAAGATTAGCATGGAAAGCGACCCCTTAGAGGAAGGACAGCGTTCTGATCAAGGACAGGTGGAGGGCCATGAAAAGGCTTCAGAGGCTTCTAGTCGTAGTTTAAAGTTTCAGCCAATAAAAGTGACACGTCGTGTGTCTGTATTGTAGCTGGGATTACTGCCTGGTGATTGAGAATAAATATGTATAGATCCTCTTTCAGGGCTTGTTGTGTGACAGGATGCTGCATGGAGCCATGAAGAAGGGAAACGCCCACACAGTATGTATTTCCAAACGTCCGGATTTATTAAAGAAAAAGGCTTGAAAGTAAAACAATCTCCCCTCTACGAGCAATGGTAATGGAAGGGCTGCAGTCCCCAGCAAAAACACACTCTGTTACCCACAAGCCTCCTGCACCAAACTTGGCTCCTTTTAAAATAGCAGAAAGTAGAAAATGTGGTTTCTCTTACCAAACACACACAATGCAAACAGTCAGTCAATATGTAGCGGTATTGTGAAGCGGGATGTGGGGCTGCTCAATGCCTTGCTCACTGGGTGTGCTTCTATTCTTTTAAACAAAGTAAGGAGAGGAGAGGAGAGGGGGAGGAGAGAGTAAAGAGGGGAGAAGAGAGGGGAGAGGTGGAGAGGGCAGCAGCAGTATTCCTCAGTCTAGGAAGGACAGCTCCATGCACTCCACAGCCTCAGGGTGAAGCATGCGAGTCGCCAGCCGCTCCATATCACCCAGGCTCAACAAGCGCAGCCTCCGCTCGTAATCCTGAGAGAGAGGCAGAGGGAGAGACACAGTCACAACTACACGCTGCTCTACACCTGCATTTCAGAGTGTGTGTGCTGCAGCTGTGATTGTGTGTGCGTCTGTGTCACTGTACAGCTGTGTCTGTGTGTGTCTGTATAACACTGTGCATGTGCTGCAGCTAGGATTGTGTGTGTAGCAGTGTTTATTGTGTTCAGGTTACCTTGTGTAGCTGCTCCAGACTCTCACTGTGTGTGTGTGTTTATTGTGTTCAGGTTACCTTGTGTTGCTGCTCCAGACTCTCACTGCGTCGGCAGGGCTGAAGTGTTTGTTCAGAAGAGCAGGCAGGCTGTGCCACACTGACCCGGGGTGAGGCGAGGCATGAGAGGAGGGGTCAGGCGAGGGGTGAGAGGAGGGGCGAGGGGTGACAGGAGGGTTGAGGCGATGGGTGAGAGGAGGGGTGAGGTGTGAGAGGAGGGGTGTGGCGAGGGGTGAGGTGTGACAGGAGGGGTGAGGCGAGGGTGAGGGGTGAGGTCTGAGAGGAGGGGTGACACAGGGAGTGCTGTTCTTGCGAGGGTGACACTTTCTCTGTTGGGGGCGTCACAACGAGTTCAGCTTGGAATCGGGAGCGATGGAGTCGTGTGACAGTCTGTGCTCATCTGAGAGAGAGAGAGAGAGAGGGAGGGGGAGAAACAGGAGAGATTCAAGACCAGGTAGATTAACTCTCAGCTGCTGACTCTGTGTAATTTCATAACTTTTGTTACGATGACAAAACACGTCATATCTCTGCCGTCCAATCAGCAATTTTGTTTTTTTAAAGTATGAGTCATAGCCATGACTACGGGGCTTGTCATGATACCATTGGTTTAGGGCTAGGGTGGGCGGGACATATAATATTTTGATTACAAGGGCGAGTCTCTGCTGGCGCCATTGTGACTGAGTGCACAGCAGAGTCGAAGCTCTGTATCTCCAGTTTTACAATCCCAAGAGTGCTAATCTACATATCATCTAAACGGGAGGTACTTGGGCTAATTAACCATACTGTTGTTGTTGTTTTTTTCAACTTGATATTGTTTTTTTGTGCTGAGTACATCTGCAGTGTTTATTTTTGTTTTGTTTTCGCTGTGTCTCTTGTGTGTGTGCTTGCTTGCTGGGCAGGGCTAACTTCATGACTGCTGTAGACGAGAGGAGCTACTGTACCAACACCACGTTTTGTTTTGTTTGTTTGTTTTGTTAAACATCTTTCTTATAGTTAGTTTCACATACGGTTTTATTTTAGACTTGTTTTTCCTCAGGAGAGAAGGCAAAACTAACAGGTCTATCGCATGTGATGCAAAGTTAGGCGTTTGTGTACGTCTGTGTTTTACTTTTTCTAGTCGATTCATTATTTCTCTGTAGTCGTTATTATTTAATTTTGCATCTATTATTTTTTAACTTTTTATTCGATGTGTAAAAGAATGAGGAAAACACCTTGTTTAGTTTTTATTTTTACGTTGTGTATGTAGCCTATGTAAAAAACAAAGACATTTAGCTGTAGTTATTATTTAGCCATGTATTTTATTACTCGTTTACTGTGTGTAAACAGAAAACATTATTTAGCTGTTGTCACTATTATTATTTAGCCATGTATTTTATTACTTGTTTACTGTTTTATGTGTGTGAAAAAGGATGGAGCAGAATATTAATATTAGTATTAATATTATTATTATTAATTGGTATTTATTTTAATGTTTTATGTGGGTGTGTGTAAGCCAGAAAATGGATGGAGACAATCAGCTCCAGCGTGTGGTTTAGTCACTGAAGAGGAGGAGGGCCCTGACTGAGGAAGAGATCGAGGGCATGTACGCCATGGAGGAGGACCTCCCTGATGAAGAGCTGCTGCAGGAGGATGAGGAGGAGGAGGAGGAGCGTGATCTGGAGGAGCCCCAGTCCAGCACTTCAACTGCAGGGTAGTTTTGATAATAAATATATACAGCACAATATGGAACGTTTTATTTTTTTTGTCTCCCTCCCTCCCAAATAAAATTCTTAATTTCAAAGTTTTATTTGTAATATACTTTTTTTTCCAAATAAAAAAATTAAACATTTTACTTGATAACTTGTGTGTTGTTTCTTTATTTTTATACTGAAATATAATTGTATCTCAAACAGGGCAACAGTGTTTCCAGTCTCACTTTTTGCCAAGTTTTAATCCTGGTCTGCCTTTGCCATTTCGGAGGTTGATTTTTGTAAAATACTAGGCATTGCAAAACCTTATCTAGCTCTGCAACTGTGCAAGATATTTCAATTCTGATTTCAGATTTGAATTCCTTGGAAAATTGTGCAGCTACAATATACTCTAGTTTTTTTATATATATATATAACTCTTGGAAAGAGGTTGAAATTGACCAATTTTTAAAAATATTATTTATTATTTTTCATATTTCGATAATTTTTGGGGAGGTGTAGCTCATATGAAAATAAAAATAAAATCACCCCACAACAAAATAAATTACACCAATGGAAAGATCTACTTAATGCCTTTCTGTAGGAGTATTGGGTTTTCATTTCTGATTTAAGGTTCCAAAACCACAAGTGTTTAAACAGAAAGTGTTCATGTTTATGACCGGATATGTTTATTCCCCGTAGGCAGCATAGGGTTAAAACACTTCATGCAACTCAAAGATGATAAAAGATTGAAAACACTTTGTTTGCAGGTGTTACTGTTAATAGATATATGTAGAATAACATGCATCCTTTTTAACTGAGTGCTGAGCTGTGCTGTGCTGTGCTGTGCTGTTCAGCCTACCTGCCAGCGCCTTGCCTTTGTAGAGGAGTCCCTGTTGATTGACAGGTATGTTGAGCCTGTCAGAGACCAGACTCCAGACTGTGGAGACCTTCTCATCCTCACAGACCTGTCAAGAGACAAGAACACACAGACACACAGTGAGGGGATGAGCATTAAACACTGAAACTACATCTTCATCCTCACAGGACAGGCGAGAGACAAGAACACACAAACACACACACACACACACACACAGACACACACAGACACACAGTGAGGGGATGAGCATTAAACACTGAAACTACATCTTCATCAGTACGCACGCCTCGAGTGAAGTGACATCCCTCATCTGCCACCATGCAAATGCACTTAGTGTAATTTCAAACAGGATTGAGATTATTATGCTCAAGAGCTAAAAGGCAACAACAACGTACGCTTAGAAATAATAAAACAATGTTTTTAAGAAAGCCCTCAGGACACGTGACGACATCCCCTCCTTGACAACGTCCTGTCCTCCTGTAGGAAGTGTCTCTTTACCTCAGCAATACCTGAGCTGGGAAGGTACACATTTTAAAGGGCCTTGATTTGCAGCAATGCAGTTTAACCCGCTCTGTAATGTTTTATGTTCTGTTATCAAACAACCGCTGACTTGCCCAATCGTAGAAAGTAGAAGTAGAAAATGTGGTTTGTCTTACCAAACACACACAATGGGAACAGTCAGTCAATATGTAGCGGTATTGTGAAGCGGGATGTGGGGCTGCTCAATGCCTTGCTCACTGGGTGTGCTTCTATTCTTTTAAACAAAGTAAGGAGAGGAGAGGAGAGGGGGAGGAGAGAGACACAGAGTCACAACTACACGCTGCTCTACACCTGCATTTCAGAGTGTGTATGCTGCAGCTGTGATTGTGTGTGCGTCTCTGTGTCACTGTACAGCTGTGTCTGTGTGTGTCTGTATAACATTGTACATCTGCTGCAGCTAGGATTGTGTGTGTAGCCGTGTTTATTGTGTTCAATTTACCTTGTGTAGCTGCTCCAGCCTCTCACTGTGTGTGTGTTTGTGTGTGTCTGTGTGTGTGTGTGTGTATAGCAGTGTGTGTGTTTGTGTTCAGGTTACCTCGTGTTGCTGCTCCAGACTCTCATTGCGTCGGCAGGGCTGAAGTGTTTGTTCAGAAGAGCAGGCAGGCTGTGCCACACTGACCCGGGGTGAGGCGAGGAGTGAGAGGAGGGGTGAGGCGAGGGGTGAGAGGAGGGGTGAGCTGTGCTGTGCTGTGCTGTTCAGCCTACCTGCCAGCGCCTTGCCTTTGTAGAGGAGTCCCTGTTGATTGACAGGTATGTTGAGCCTGTCAGAGACCAGACTCCAGACTGTGGAGACCTTCTCATCCTCACAGACCTGTCAAGAGACAAGAACATACAGACACACACTGAGGGGATGAGCATTAAACACTGAAACTACATCTTCATCCTCACAGGACAGGCGAGAGACAAGAACACACAAACACACACACACACACACACACACACACACACACAGAGACACACACACACACACACACACACACACACACACACACACAGTGAGGGGATAACCATTAAACACTGAAACTACATCTTCATCAGTACACAAGCCTCGAGTGAAGCGACATCCCTCATCTGCCACCATGCAAATGCACTTAGTGTAATTTCAAACGGGATTGAGATTATTATGATCATGAGCTAAAAGGCAATAACAACGTACGATTATAAACAATAAAGATGACCCCCAGTCAATATAGCCGGGGAATCACACCCCCGTCAAACCGCACCCTGCTGATCAGAGCTCACAAAGACAAACACATTATTAAAAGCCACTCAGCAAACAGTCACAAGCGGGTCCGGACGGCCATTTGTTATTAAAAATGCGGGATTCAAAAACAACCGCTGCACTGAATAATAAACAAAGTAAACGAGATGCACTCACCTGGTTTAACGAGCGCTGTCCCTCGTAGTCTGTGTAAAACAATAGCAAACGCCTCCTCACATGGCGTCCTTCTTCCACAAACTTATCACATGAAATAAAGTCGTTTCACACAGACACACGCCTCCGGCTGAGCTGTCCTCTGCTCTTTACAATTGGTAGCGAACTTCAGGGAGACAGACGAGGCTTTAGTGTTAACTAATTCTGCTTCATAAAACCAAATGAAACCTGCTGAAAAACGTCACGTTAGCATACTGAAATACACACGCATCTACGTCTGTGATTAAATTATTGCAAACACCCGTATATACTTTCAGATACATTTTAAACCGCTATAAAAGAGAACTACAGTTGATTCCTTCAGGCACGTTCCGGTTTAGAATCGTTGTTTACTTTGGTTATTTCGAAACTGCCCGTTTTAAAATATGACTGATAGTAAAACAATTCTTCACTAAAAGCATGAAAATATAATATTATTAAAATACTGACGTGGACACGTGTACTAAAAAAATGTTTTATTAATAATAAATGTATATTTTTAAACAGGTGCGCACCTTGGACAGCCATAGGGTCTATACAAATTAGGTAACGCATTTCTAACTTTTGATTCGCTAACTGCGTTCGCCAATCAGAAGTCACTTAATTTGTGACTTGTCTTTTATCCAATCAGATTGTTTAGGACATGACGTAACCGTTCCACTTTCTCTCCACGAGATAGCCGCATCGGTAAGGAATTCAGCAAATAATCTTCCAGCGCCTCCCGACTGCAGTACCGCTGCGTGTCCACTGGAGGGAGCCGAGCGCCTCAGTGGCGGCGGCTTCGCATGACTCGAGCGCGTTTGTGACGTCCCCGCCCCGATTGGCCCGTCTGTCGCTGTTTGTGAAGATAGCGTTCGCAGTTTTCACTGTGAACCTCTGGAGCTTGGGAAGGGAAACTGCCCGTGAAAGCTGAGCGACCAAAACTGTGAAAAATGACATCGCTCTGATAAAAATACGAGACGCCCTACACAGCATGAGTCATAAATCACAGAAATCGTGATTCCTACAAACATCATCATCATCATAATAATAATAATAATATTAATAATAATACACGTCATTAATTCGGCTGCAGTGTTGCTAGGACTCCTAGCGTCACATTCCCCTCTGGCTGTAGTACCGGTGTGTGTCCACGGGAGGGGGCAGTGTGCCTCACTGCCTGCTTGCCTGCGCTTTGGCTCCGCACCCACTCAAAAACCTTTTTTAAAATGTATTTTGAAATCTGAATTTGGACGCGTGTATTGTTTTGAAGTCAGTAAACTTTTGAATTGCAGATGAACGAGTGTAGCTGATGGAATTGCATTAAGTTTAACACAAAGAATCGTTCGTGTCAGTGCTTCACAGAGGGTTGTTTTAATATAACAGTTTTTTTTTTAATTTGCAGACAGTTTGTGTGAACTCTATGGCGTTGGAGACAGGACGCTTCACGTGCTCCAGTTTACACGCAGTGACTGAAGAGGAGATGCGATGTACCGTTGCTTGTTTTAGACAATGGGGACGGGACTGAGCGCTTACAGAGACGAGGGACTAACATGAACACAGAGTAACATGAACACTCAAAGGCACACACAATTTCACAGTCACGATGTTAACTCGGGGGGAAAGACGCCCTGCATGGCCGATTGGCTGAAAAGCAGAACAGAAGCAGCCTATCACATGAGGGGAGGTGGGTGGTGTTCTTATGACGTCACCGCTGCCAGGTCTATAAAGAGACCCGTTGTGCGCTTTCACGTCAGATGAAGAAAACGAGTCTTTAGGTTTGTGTGGAGCAGCGAGCACGCTGGAAACTAGAGACCAAGTGAAGCGCTGGAAATCCTGCGAGCTCCTCGGGACGCTGCTGGGGGCGGTCAGCCGCCGGGCTTGTCCAGTAATGTTGTGGTTAAGCGCTCACCGCTGTGTCCTGACGGGTCCCGGAGAGGCTCAGTATATTTCATTTTGAAATGCCTACAATGCGTCCTTCTGTTTTCAATGTGCAGGTCTATATGTTTCTATTTTGTAATGTGTTTATTTAGTGGAGGAGTTTCATGGTAGTTTCGTATTCACTTTCTCATTGCCCTCACAGTGATTTGTGAAAGAGCCTCATGTTTTAAATGATTGTTGAACACACTTCAATAATAAAGGTTATTTTAAAGCCGGTTTGACACACCAAGCATTTGAAAAGCAGATTCAATCAATAATAATGGAATTGTATTAACACAAGATGTCTGTGCTTCACAAAGCTCGTTAACAGTGCAGAGGTGCCAGCTTATAAAAGCAGAACCGAGGAGAACAGCAGCAGCATTTCTTTTTTTCAAGGCCAGGGTCTGCTAGTCTGAGAAATGAAAAGGCTCTTGGGTCTGGCAAGCCAGTAACATTATTTCTGCTGTTTAATGTAGAACTGGTAACTGTAAACACATGGCATTTACAATGAACAACCCCAATACAAAGACTTCAACACAGATTTTTATTTATTTTGTGTTTCTTCTGGATTTAAATATCAGTAATGAAGAGTGAGTGCTTCAAACCTGGACTCAAATATTCAACCTCAAAACTATATCAAAAT
This sequence comes from Acipenser ruthenus, assembly GCF_902713425.1. Lineage (NCBI taxonomy): Eukaryota > Metazoa > Chordata > Actinopteri > Acipenseriformes > Acipenseridae > Acipenser > Acipenser ruthenus. The sequence goes on from NC_081217.1 coordinate 34,622, forward strand.
AACAACACCTGAAGAAAGATTTGATCTCCTCTCCTCAGAGCTGCAGGTTCCTCTCTCTCCTCTCCTCAGAGCTGCAGCTCCCTCAGTAGCAGGTTCCTCTCTCCTCAGAGCTGCAGCTCCCTCAGTAGCAGGTTCCTCTCTCTCCTCTCCTCTCCTCAGAGCTGCAGCTCCCTCAGTAGCAGGTGTACCTCTCTCTGTCTCTCCAGTCTGTGCTGCAGGGTCTGGTGCTCCGGCAGCTCATAGAATGAAAAGGTGAAGCTGCGGCTGAAGCTGAGGTTGGAGACGGAGCGGAGGGGGGGCAGCCTGGCTGTGAGGAGCCGGGGGCGAAGGGGGGCTTCCTGGGGGCTCTGCCCCTGCTCCCCGTACTGTCTCCACTAATTCATTATTACTGAAGAAACAACGGGAGCGCCAAGCCTTCCTCAATAGGCAAAGCTAGCGCTGCTGTTCATGGGTCAACATAAGAACATAAGAACACAAGAAAGTTTAGAAACGACAGGCCCATCGGCCCATCTTGCTTGTTTGGTTGTTAGTAGCGTATTGATCCCAGAATCTCATCAAGCAGCTTCTTGAAGGATCCCAGGGTGGCAGCTTCAAAATCATTATTGGGGAGTTGGTTCCAGACCCTCACAATTCTGTGTGTAAAAAAGTGCCTCATATTTTCTGTAAAGAATGCCCCTTTATCTACTCTCCCTTGGGTCAATACCTTTTAGAATTTTGAATGCTTGAATCAGATGGCCAAGTAGCCTTCTTTGCTCAAGACTGAATAGATTCAATTCTTTAAGCCGGTCTGCATATGACATGCCTTTTAAACCCGGAATAATTCTGGTTGCTCTTCTTTGCACTCTTTCTAGAGCAGCAATATCCTTTTCGTAGTGAGGTGACCAGAACTGAACACAACATTCTAGATGAGGTCTTACTAATGCATTGTAAAGTTTTAACATTACTTCCCTTGATTTAAATTCAACACTTTTCACAATATATCCGAGCATCTTGTTGGCTTTTTTGTCTAGATGAAGACATTTCTTCAATTTCAGTATCTGCCATAAGATTATTTTATAATGCACATTTTTACTGCCTGCATGCAGTACCTTACACTTTTCTCTATTAAATGTCATTTGCCAAGTGTCTGCCCAGATATCCACCTTTCCCCTGGAGTCCCGAACAGGAACTCCAGCCTTCATGAGTGAAGGACACACAGTGCAAAACCACAGCGTGTTTGAAACTGTGCTGTTCTTCACTTGAAATAGTTTCATACACCAAAGACATTGAAAAAAGCTTCCAATTGAAACTTCTGTCGCTGGAACTTCTTAGGTTTCGTTTAGTATTTCAGGACTTCAAAAACTCTGCCTATTAGATCAAGTGACTTGAGAAATACTGCAGTTCATCTTGCATACATTTGAGTAAGCACATACTTTTAAACAAGCAAAAACAAAACACACACATTTTGTATATGTTGTATTGCTTAGAATGAATAATGCAATAAGCCAAACATGAAGCTGTTCCCTGTCCAGTGCAGGGAGCACGGCCTTTTCTGCAGGCTTGATTCAGAAACCAGAACAAATATTATGATTGGTTTTAAAGCTCTATAATTTAATTATTAAAAATCTGTTACAAATACCAGACTGAACAGAATGCATTTCAGGGATGGAAATTAAACTCCTATTGCATAACTGTTTCATCCATTCCAGGTTTTACTACAAGCTTGATTAGCCACAGTGTACAGATAACAAGCTCAGGTGAGTCTTACGAAACTCATAGTAAAACCAGGAATGGATTGAACTGCTATGCAATAAGAGTTATTTCCAGGCCTGCATTTTTCAAGTTTCGATTTGTACTGAAACTTCAAAAAAAATGCAGGTATACATTTAAGAAAGTAAGCCAAGCAGACAGTTTTCAACGAGTGCCTTCAATGCTTCAACATTTGTCAACTTGGTTTTAAAGTTTCTTAAGAGTTTTACCTTCCAAGTTTCAACTTGTCCCATCTGCCAACCCCATTGTCTGAGAGCAGAACTACCTGGCCCTTCTGGAGAGAGGAGATCTCTGCTTCCCTCAGTCCCCTCACACTAAGGGAGATGCAGCTTGCATCTCAGGGTTACTGCCCCTGGTGGAGGGAGGAGAGATAGCACTCTCCTCGCTCTCAGCCCTGGCAATCTCCTCCTCACTCAGCGACACAGGCCTGTACTTCTCCTCGTACAGCCTCTCGTTCTCCTGGGAGCGCAGCTGCTTGGGGGAGATGGTCCTCAGGTGGGGGGGCAGGTTCCTGAACTCCTGCTCATTGATGTCGAAGTCCCTCATCTTCCTCTCCAGGATCCACCAGCGGCAGCAGAAGCCCAGGTCCAGCACCCTGCTGGGGAAGTGCAGCCAGCGTGGGCGCAGGGACTGGCAGCGAGCCTCGTACAGGCTGCTGTCAGGGTGGAAGGGAGCCTCGTACACCAGCGACAGCAAGCCCAGGCTCTGGTAGCGCAGGCGCCCCTGGTTCCTCAGCTTGGTCAGCCCCTGCACATGCCCGTCAGAGTCCCCACTGCGTATCCACGGTGACAGCAGCAGCAGCGTATTGGAGGCCTCCAGCAAGCTGCTCTCGAAGGAGGCTTCGCTCGGGTTCCAGTGGCAGCAGGCTCCGGCCCCGCCCAGCAGAGACAGGTACAGGGCAGCCTTTCCAGGACGCTCCCTGGCTCCGGCGAACACGTCGCGGCAGGCCTCTTTGTAATCGCGGAGCAGGCCCTTCCACCACAGGCCTGCACAGGGGAGAGAGGACAGGACTGGGTTTCAGAACATGGTTTAGGTATATTTTTAAATGCCCAGGAGCAATGAATAGAATAGCCATGGCTCGGAATGCATTAGGAGGCAACAACGATCACGTTCACAGCGATTTGTTGTTGGTTTGTTTACGGGTTAGCGGTGTTGACAGTAAACTGCGGGATCCGGCCACTCCTTCACTTTACTCAGCAATCCATATATTTAAATGAATACAGCATGATAGGATTAATGAGAAGAAAAAAAACAAGACCAAAAACAGCCAAGTGAGAATAAACCAACCATGTAAAGATGTGATCTCTACAAAGAGGCTGAATCATATACAGACAACGTTTGAGGGCAGTCCTGTAAATATGTAATGTGCACGTGTCCGAGTTTAGCAACACACCACTGGCACAGACCTGGCCTCCTATATGTATTGCAGGGAGGACACAGATTAAGAAAACGAGGGTGCCATACCTGCATGTGTAACTGTTTAAAATGATTATAAAACGACTGAGTAAAAATATGAGAAGATGTGACATGGTGTCTAGAAAATGCATGGCAAGTCTTGTCCATTTGCACACGCTTTAATTTCAGGGATGGGAGTAGGACTCCTATTGCATAGCATTTTTGGTTTGACTAGGAGCTTGATTAGCCAGTGTCAGGTAACAAGCTCTGGTGCGTTTAGTCTTATTCCCATCCCTACATTTAGACAGCTATGAAGTCTAGTACTTCTTCACTCTTACTGCTAATAATGTCAGTCAGCGGTCACTGAATGAACGGGGACGGAGTACAGTGTAACACGGTAACGATATGATTTATTATCTCCGCTGTGTTTGTGAGGTACCGGGGCTCAGTCTTACCCATTCTGCCGTCCCGCAGCCTCTCCCACCGCGACCCTTTTCCCGCAGTCACCCGCTGGCTCTCCGCGCCGGCTCGAGCGGCTGCCGTTAGTCCAGTATCACCGGCAGCTCGCGCCGCGGTCGAGCACCACCTCCTGCACACACGCGCTGCAGCCATCTTCACCGAGAGGACGCTCCCGGGGGCACCGCAGAGGAGAAGCAGGAGGATACGAAACTGACGCCATTGCGGCTCCGCTACAGAACCTCTTATACATAAACCGAAAGGCATTAGGAGCCAACATGGCGGATAAACGGAAACAGTTTCACGGCCCCGGGTTGCAATGTTAATGGTGCCCGAAACGAAAAACAGCACGCTCGTTAACGTTCCGCTTTTAACACGCGCTGCCTCTCCACAGCCGTGTTGAGAACGGAGAGGAATGCGCGTGTTCAGGGAAAAGGAAACCCGTACCGCCTGTGCACGTGGCCTGCGTGTTCGTGGCTTTGTGAGGCTGACCCTGCAATGCGATTTAATTGTAATGATTCTTTTTTATTCTGAAATTGATGTTATTGTTTAGAACTGACTAGACGGCAATGGTATGCATGCTTATAAAATAAGTGTGTATTTTCATAAGCATGCCCAGATTGTGTTAATGTTTAGAAATGGCAATGTTGTGCTTTATTCGATGGAGTGTTTCTCCTAATGTGTTCCCCAGTTCAACATTCGTTTCTATTCACTTGAAGTTTATTTAAAGTTTCTGTTTTTTGGAAGGCAGCGCTGGCACCATGTCGTGATGCACTCCTTTGGAAAGCAGCTTGCTGGCAGCGCCCTGCGTGCACTCGATAGTGTCTGTGCTTTCTGAATGGTAACCATTCTGAGTAACTGAAGCCTCCTGCAGAGGGAGGCACCGCGCTGTGCTGTAAATTGACCTTGTCGGAACAATTGAATAGTTTCCAGTCTGAAATATTAGTTAAGTTTGAAGAGATTGAGGACTGTGACATAAGGAAAGTTCATTTAATAGCAGCAGTTTATTGAATACAGAAATATTAAAGAACAAAACATATATTCATAAACAGCTGCTATACATCAAAGATAACCAATAACATCAAACTTTCAACAAAACGTATCTAACTATACTGGTCTACAAATAGCTAATGTACTTAAAAGCTCTTCTTGTGAATAACATGAAGTAATGTAACCTCCCAGTTACTTATGGAGGGTCATAAAAAGCGACTTTACACAAGTTCTGTAATTCTCGTTAATAACTTGCATGTAATTATATTGCATGCAATTACTTTTCATGTGGAGAATGACAAATACTCCCTCCAGTGGCGTAACGAGGTAATAAGTTAATTTAATTTATTTTTTAATTTTTTTTTTTTTTTTTCAAATAAAATCATTTTTTTAGATTTGAACTAAATCTTCCAAGGAAAACAGCACAGCATGCAGTGAATTTGCACACTGTCATGCAGTGAATTTGCCCTCACTTGTGAACAGGCATCTCACATCTTTGTCGAGGTACAGTAAATAAACTCTGGTAGCCACGACCCCCACAGAAATGCCATTCAGTTAGCAATTAATACATTTAGAGTTTTAAAAAAAAGACATTACTGTGTTCTAGAAAAACAAATGACATTATTAGTTACCGTTTGGTATTTTGGATAGTGTTTAAATCGCTATAAAAGGTTACATGCAAACCTTATATAAGTGGGCAAGTATAAAATAGGACCTTGTGCCACTTAGTGGTTAAACAGAGGAGTGACTAAGAAGGTTATCATGAGTAGAATCCCAATTCCAGTCATTCAATGCAACCCTGCAAGCTCATTGCTGCACAGCCTCCAGCTCCTTAGTACAGTGTAGTATTTTCCAAAGGGATCCCAGACAGAACAGTGGTGCTCTGAAATAGATGTGACCACATCCTCACCACACAGCGGCAGCATCGTCAGAGACCCACAGTGCAAACGACTCCAAGCACTGCGGCCAGGCAGGTTCCGCTCGAGTTCCTTCTTCTGTTTTCTTTGCTTATTTTGAAACTGACTTTTGAAAAATATTATCAATACTAAAACAATAGTTCTAGTGTTCACAGCTAAGTGCAGTGTCTGTGTGAGTCTGCGTGTTGGACAATGTGTCAGTGTGAGTGTGTGTTAGCGTGTGTGTCAGTGTGAGTGTGTGTTAGCGTGTGTGTCAGTGTGAGTGTTTGTCAGTGTGAATACTGGTACTAACTTCCTTTTTATTTTACTCTAGTTCTAAAATACACTGTAACCGATTAAAGCAAGGAATAATCCCTCCAGATCAGGAGATGCACAGATCAATACTTCAACACAGTGCTTGTTAGCTACACATGGAAGCACACTTTCACACGGTCTGAAATTCAATGATTTATTTTATTACATGCCTCAGTATGTTAAACTAACAACAAGAATCCATAACTCTGCTTGAATTTAAATTAAAAGAAGAAATCCATAGCAGCGTATCAATCAAGAAGAAAGTGAAACTGTGTGAAAAGTAATCTGCGCACTGATAAAGAAAACAAGCAGCACAGATGCAGAGCTGCAAATGGAAATATTCTGTTAAACAGGACAATCAGTTACTGGACTCGACTGACCGGTGGATCGATCTGTCCCTGTTTAGAAATACTCAGTGAAGGCTGATCACACCCTTTATGCATCCTGGACAGTAACGGGTCAAATACCTATGAAAATAAAAGGGGCTCGTGTCACATATGTACTTTTCTATACACACAGCTCCCCTCTTTATTCCACAAACTCAGTGAATTCCCAGTCTGACCATGTGTACAGTAAACATGTCCCTGTGTCAGGACCCCTCACTAACTCACCGTCACACAGGGAAATACAGAGGCAGCAACACTGGGCTTGTTTGCTTGTCAGCCTGGCAGCAGTGCAGCTGCTACTTCTTGCTCTGCACGTGCGCGCAGTCGTACTTCCCGCGGACGATCTTGAGCTTGACCCCGGGCAGGTCCTGAGTGCGGCCCCCCTCCACCAGCACCATGTTGTGCTCCTGCAGGTTGTGCCCCTCCCCGGGGATGAAGCACACCGCCTCCCTGCCGTTGCTGAGCCGCACGCGGGCGCACTTGCGGTTGGCGGAGTTGGGTTTCTTGGGCTTGCGGATCATGGTCTTCAGGACCACACCCTTGAGCTGCGGCCGCCCAGACGTGGGGCTCGCTCCGGGGGGCACCGGCCGTGGCTTGCCCTGTCGGTGCATCTGATTCAGGGTGGCCATGCCACAGAGCTGACCCCACCGAGCTGAACCCTGACCTGCCAGTGACCCCACAGCAGCTCTGAGCAGTGGAGACACCAGCGGCCGCACGCAGCCTCCTAGAGAGAGAGAGAGAGAGAGAGAGAGAGAGAGAGAGAGAGAGAGTGAGAGAGTGAGAGAGCGAGCAAGAGAGAGAGACAGCGAGAGAGTGTGGGAGTGAGCGAGCGAGAGAGAGTGTGGGAGTGAGCGAGCGAGAGAGATCAATACAGCGAGAAGGTTTTATACACATACCCCAGTGGGACAGTGACATCACAGACCTCAACCCGCCCAAGCAAGCCATGAGCCCTCCCTTAGGAAACCTGCAGAAACAATGGAAACATTTCAATGTAAACCTTGGGTCTAATTCAGATCACACACCCCTGAACATAACACAATCTATCACTGTGCAGGCATGGTAATCAGACTCCTACTGCACAGCAGTGACACCCAGTCCAGGTTTTACTAGCAGCTTGATTAGCCACAGTGTGTACAGGAAACACGCTCAGGTGTGTTATTGAAAAACAGGGAACGGACATCATAAAACCAGGAACGGATCAAACTGCTATGTCTTATTTTCATCCCTGCTGTGCTTAAAAGAAACTACAGATGAGAACAGTCATACATAACAAGCTTCTATTGAGCCGTGTGTAGCTAGTGTGTGTGTGTGTAAAATAAAAGAGAAACACTGTCATTTGCTCCGTAAAGTACCAGGGTCGATGCTATGAGAATGCTGCTTACAAGTGACTGACAGAAATGCAATATTTACTCTAGAAGTTGTTTCGCCTTACATAATGCAACCTCCATCGGGTATATCCGGAGAAACGATGGGGTCTATCGCCACATTATTACTGTTGTTTCCAGGTGTATCGCCTGCTCGTCTTAAGCCAATGTTTTGAGAATATACATAAGAAAGATTTAAAAGTGTACAGCATGACGTTATAGTGTGTAATGTGGGGCACAGCACCGTTTCCTGCGCCGATGATGTGCTTTTAAAAGCACCGATCAGACCCATGCAGGTCTGACCTTCCTCCTGCGAGTTTACCTTCTTCGCTATAAAACATAATAAAGACTCGAAACAGCACCGTGTTTCATTACCTGGGGTAACTCGCCTTTCTGTGGTCGCCAATTTGTCTTTCACGGCTTCCTCTTTTCTCGAGCAGGTATTTCAGACTTAAACAGCCATGTGTTTATTTCAAGGTAATAAACGTCAGCTAAACTCTTGCCTTCCTGTAGGCGGAAGTCCATGGATCACGTGTGGCGTTTGTCCTACGGTGCCCCACAAGGTTCAACACTCCATGTGTAGATGAGGATTTACATTCAAGAAAGGCGTATTTCATTATACAGTGTCAGTTTACAATCTCTAAAATCTACCATGTAAGAATACTTTCAAGTACAAAAATAAAGGATAAACCTGACAAGCTCGTTTTGTTTTTTAAATAGGAAGATTTTGTTTTTTAAATAGGAAGGAACCTTGTCTTAACCCACTGAAGGGTACTGAAGCCTGGATAAAGTGCTGTTTTTTGTCCTTTTTTCATCTCCACTGAAGGTACTGTCCTGCTGTTCCAAGCAAGCCCTTAACAGGGTTATTCTGGTTTGAGGGACACACACAGCCTCCCAGCCTGCCTCTGTCAGTGCAGCTCCAGCCCAGGCTGCACTCCTTTCATCTCCGTCGGCACGTCTCCCAAACTCACCCCCCTCCCAATCACACCCACCCCCTCCTATCACACCCTCCCAATCACACACACCCTCTCCAATCACACCCACCCTCCCAATCACACACCCCCTCCAACCACCCACCCTCCCATCACACACCCCCTCCAACCACCCCCCCTCCCATCACACACCCACCCTCCATAATCACACACCCACCCTCCCATCACACACCCACCCTTCACAATCACACCCACCCTCCACAATCACACACCCCCTCCACAATCACACCCACCCTCCCATCACACACCCACCCTCCACAATCACACACCCACCCTCCACAATCACACACCCCCTCCCAAACTCACCCCCCTCCCAAACACACCCCTCTTAAAAACAGCATGGAAATATAACTCCTTTAGTCTGTGACACTTCAGAAATGTAGCTTTATTCTCTCATCCGCTTCTTTCTTTTCAATATAAATAATTGTCCATGTTTTATGTGAGACAGAAGGGGAATGCAGATTTGAGAAGGAGCTCCCTTTGCATCGGGGTAGAGCAGGGAGATGCTGAACTAGAAGATAAGGACAGTTAAACAGAATGATGTCACTACAGATCGAACAGCAAGAGGGAGTGAAGCAGAAGAGCCGATTACTGCAGAGAGCAGGACAAAGAGAGTACGATTACAAGCACACAGGTAACACAAACATGAAGCATTTATAAAGGAAATAGAAAAACCCTGAAACGACACGACCAACGCATTAACAATTCCAATGCTAACAGTCAATAGACAAGAATGAACCTGCAAGACAACACTGGCTAAAGCCCAACTCAAGCAGGAAAGGCCCAGAACAGCGAAGAGCAGTTAAAGTGGGTCAAACCAGAAAGATAGTCGACAGGGCACACGGGGGTCTTGTGCCGTTCCCCTGGCAGTGCCAGCACTGGGGTGGGGGGCTTGATTTTATTGAGATTCAATATTTATTCGGAGCAGAACTGCTCAAAGCTCCCGCGATGCTCCTTGTACAGCATCGTCACAGAGATGAGCAGGTCTGAGTGCAGCCAATCGGTCTCGCTGCCTCTCCTCAGGAAAAAAGGTTCTTTTTAAAAGCTTTTTGCAATGTATTTATTTTTGTTTAAAGATGGAGGTTGAATGAAATGTATGAAACAGTTTGTTCTGTATTAGATATACTCAACTATATAAAATTACAAAGCCAGTAACACTTTGAGGTTCCAATATAACAAATAAAAATCATTACAAAAAAATCTGTTATTGTTAACATCACTATCGGACCACGTTACATATTTTGATAGTACATGCTATATTATATAATATGCATATGTTACTACATACAGTGTATTAATAACATCTTTTATAAGACATCCGCTTTGTTATAACAAAATAAGCACCTGGTTATAAAACATGATGTTTTTGCAGATTATAAAAAAAGCTTAATAGATTTATACTGCAGCCTGAAAGTGTTACACTGTTTACAAACAAGCATGGCTGATCCATTGAGTACCGCAAATGCTCATGAAGAAAAAAAAGAAAGAAATAGAAACAAACATGTAACATGTTCTCCTTTTTTATGCTTTTAATTCAGTCCACTGACCAAAGCAGGAGAGCCGTGTGAATGCGTGTCTATGTTCTGGAATGGAGCATCATGTGGACACAGTCCTGCTAAATACACAGAGAGAATGGATCAGTGTTCTTACTGCAGTCCATTAAGCTTTCAGCATGACCAGCGCTAGCTGTGTCACAATATTGCCATTGTGGATGTGTGTGCATCTGTGTGTCACTCCATTAGCACAGGGACTAACACCTCACAGTCCACCCATCCCTCTCTCCTCATTCAGTCCACCCATCCCTCTCTCCTCATTCAGTCCATCCATCCCTCTCTCCTCATTCAGTCCACCCATCCCTCTCTCCTCATTCATTTCATCCATCCCTCTCTCCTCATTCAGTCCACCCATCCCTCTCCTCATTCATTTCATCTATCCCTCTCTCCTCATTCAGTCCACCCATCCCTCTCCTCATTCAGTCCACCCATCCCTCTCTCCTCATTCAGTTCATCCATCCCTCTCTCCTCATTCAGTCCACCCATCCCTCTCTCCTCATTCAGTCCACCCATCCCTCTCTCCTCATTCAGTCCATCCATCCCTCTCTCCTCATTCAGTTCATCCATCCCTCTCTCCTCACTCAGTTCATCCATCCCTCTCTCCTCATTCAGTTCATCCATCTCCACTCTCTGCTCTCGTTCAAATCATTGTTTTTCTGGTTTGATCCAATGCTTAAGTGCCTTACCTGTGGTCCTTTAAATCAGAAAAAAAAGTAAAACAAACGCAACACAGGGAACAAGAAAGTAAATACATCTACATGTACATGTACATGCCTGGTTCATAAGATTTTAAACTTACGGTAAAACTATAGGAAGAAATGTAGAAGAATTTACACAAATAGTGAACTGTAAAAAAAAACAAACACAAACCCTCCTTACACTTCTAAGTTAAACAACAACTCCATTATCAAAAAGGCAAATAGTAGGTATATTGCAACGTTCTCCCAATTACCTCTATTGTCAACACATGTATCTTTTCCACAGACCCGCAGCACACTGGTCTGCACAATGAAGGTTACAGCAGAAACGACACGTCACTCGTGTTAATGGAACAGAGAGGCACGGCCCTGATTATACTGTCTGCTGCTGTAACGCAGCCTCTGAAATGCCAGAGCTGGACTTATTGTGTTCTGGAACGTCAGCCTTTCAGTGCAGTCGGACACTTCATGCTGACAGGGGTCAACGAGGGCCAGTTCAGCCGTGGCGGTGCAATACCTGGATTGGTCAACATGGATGTGATTACAGGTCTCCCCCTACCTGCTTCAACATGGTATAATCTTATTGGGGTTTACCTGTGTGCATACACTGCCTTCAAGACACACAGATTGTAGCCAATTGCGACAGATCTGTAGAACGCGGAGACGAGCTGAAATGTAGCTTGCTGGCAATGAATGTTCCATCTGACCAAAACAAGTGAAGTTGTGCTGGGCCCTGGAAACACAGAATCCACTGGACTCCCCGTGCTTTAGTCAGGATTAGTGTTCATGGCAGAAATGTGGTTTATCCAGTATTACACTTCATTCCCTTTGTGGTCAGAGTTAAAACAAACCACAGTGATAGCAAGGAGTTCAATTAGAGAATAATGCACATGAAAGAAATGATTCAATATTTACAGGATGGCAAGAGCTCAGCACCGAGGTTATTCCTCGACACACTGAATAAAGCATTGAGATGAACACAAAGATAAAGGGATTCCACGGCCATTCTTTCACTGCTAAACAAACACGCGAGAGCAAAGGCTTCTTTTTTGGATTTGGACTCACAAGGGAACCGTTGCATATCAAGACATCACAATACTGACTAAACACTTTGTTTCCCTGCCACTTTTTAAAGTGCTGAGAGATGCCCAATTCCTCAAAGAGAACCCGCATTTTACAGCAAGATTTCCAAAGCAGCTCAAAGCAGGAAACAGCATTCTGGAGTGTTAATGAAAGGACTTGCATTGATGCGCCAAGGGTTCCAGGGTTTTCTTATAATCCAGGGCGTACATACAGTTGGACTCCAGTCACATTTTTTCTTCTTAATATCATTTATAATGTAGATGAGTGCTATACTGACATTTTTATTCATCCTGTTTTTCACAAACAATAGATACAGAGTGTTCCGTTTGTTCCGCTCTGTTGCTTGACTGTACTGGAGCCACACTGCCCCCTGTCCTCCTAAATGGTCACTGCAGTTCAGCAGTTGGGAATCACAGTCAGTGTGATCGGACCACACTTACAGCCCAATAAGTGTTACTGTTACTTTGAGTCTAGCTGGAAATTTCAGCTGTAAAGTTTGTGCTGTAAAGTGCTGTTTGCCCTTTTTCTCCTCTAAATCTTTCACATGCCTCTCAGCTTCCTCTTCCATTAACAGTGGATTCTGCTGGAATTTCATTGGCAAAGCGCTCTTCCACCCTGCGCACGCGCACACGCACACGCACACACACACACACACACACACACACACACACACACACACACACACACACACGTCTGAACACAACAGAGGTCTTTCACTGGAGCAAGCGTCTGCTTGCAATTTACATTAAAAAATAGTGCAAGATTTCAACATTTATATAAATAACTCTGGATTCGTGCTTTTTTAACGCAATGTTAAACACATCTTTGAGTTGGCACTCAAAAAACTGCCATTGAACTAGTTATCAAACAAAACAAAAAACTACAACTAGTTTTCTCTTTATAATCATTTCTTTTACAAAAATACCCCCTGCCCTCACACATACGTTTCTCTTATGATACATATTGCAGATCTTCAAATAAACTTCGGATTGTTTTGTGCAAACGTTTCTTCAAAAGTGAATTAAAAGACGTAAAGCATTCACACACACTGCTCAAATAATAATAATAATAATAATAATAATAATAATAATAATAATAATAATAATAATAATAATAATTAATTTTTTAGAATTCCTCAATACGTAAAAAAAACAAGATAAACACCTTGCAAAGCTGTGAGCACTTGGACGACACAGAACAAGGAAATATTTACTTTATACAACAGGGGAGGAGCCTGGGCCCGGGACTCCACCCCTTTATTTAAATGAAGTGCACAGACAGTGTTTAAGGAGTCTGTTGCCGCGGTTTCAGACAGGGTGCCCTTTCTGCTTCTCTTGGTTGCGTGCGTTCGTGCTCTCAAGGCCACTGAGCTGTGATTGGTTGAGTCTGTTGCTGTGCAGGAGGGGAGGCGTCCCGGGGTGGTTGCTATGGTGATGGTAAAGCGTGGAGCCGGGTTGGTAGTGCCCGATGACCTCGTTGTACGTGGGTGGCGGCCCCTCCATCCGGCCCTGGCTGCTGTAGCAAGTGGCACTGATGCCCGAGTTGTTGCTGGGGGGGCAGGGACCCCCGTACAGGGAGGTGTCGATCAAGTCACTGTCGAAGATGGTGCGGTTGGGCGGGGCGCGGACAGACTCTCGGTTCAGCTCCAGCTGCTGCTCGGGGTCCCGCAGCTGCAGGGTGCAGGGCCCCTGGTAGGGAGGCGGCTCCTCCCCGTCCGACAGGGAGATGGTGGGGGGCAGGTCGATCTCGTGCTGCAGGTAGGGGTAGGTGGGCTGGAAGCGGTTGAATCTGTCCCTCTGCAGGTACGATGGCACCGCCAGCCTGTCGGCGGGACGCGGAGTGTACATCTGCTGCTGAGGAAACAGGGAAACAATTAGGAGGGGCGCAGCACAGGGGGAGCGCTTAGCAACTGGAAATCAACACAAGCAACCAATGGAGCCAGCAGATGAAATGTTTGGGTTTTTACACTTGACTTCAGTCTCTCTCAGTGTTACATCTTTAATGAAGAGCCGTTACTCTTGCAGCACAGGTTCAAGCACTTGAAAAAGCTCAAGACTCTGAATGAAGTTTCTGTAAAATGAGTTGAGCTCCTTTTTAAAATGCTGTTTCGACCTCGAGCACACTGGGTGAGAGGCGACACAATACTAACTGAAAATCCATGACGCCATTTAAAAACAGTGCTGCTAGAGCAGATCACTCACTTATCAAGTGCTGTTGTGAACATTTCTGTACGGAATAACGGCTTGGATAGACCACGATACAAGACGGCTCAAACCGTACAGAACACAGGTCATTCTAACCCTCGGTCTGGGCACTACAGCACAGCCCCGGTCCGCTCCAACCCTCTTCCCTTCACCCCGTCCTGCTCTTTAGAATCACAAAGCAGGGTGTTCTTGAAGAGTGCTGGGTGTGGAAGTCACATTGCGTCTGCAGGCTCCTGTCTGTGCATTGTGTTTGCAGTTTAACAGATATGCACAATCCCAGGGTCGCTGTCTGAGCTAGAATAGAAATCATTTACTACTGCACAGCATAAGAGATGCATGCAGTGTGTACTGAACACGCTGCAAAGTGCTTTACTGGCTGAAAGGTAAACCATACCAAAGTGCAGCTGCTCCTTTCACTGCCATATTACAAGAGATCCTGCAGGTAGGCAGAGGATTGCATTGAACACACAGGATTAGATGACCCTTCATCGCTGCTACTACAAAAGCTAATTGCTGAAACGGATTACGTCCTACCTCTGTCATTACGTTCGCCGGCACAGAGCTGTCCGAAGGCCACAGACTTCCTTCCTGAAATACAAAAAGCACATTACAATGTACTGGAGTGAAAGTGAGAGGACTTGTGAAATGTGCAGCTGGGATGGAAGGGAGGAAGGCAGACAGGCAGACACAGACTCCAGTATCCTGGCAGCTCACGAGGGGGAGCTGTGCCTTCAAGGAAGCAGTGATGTGAACACCCTGAGGTGTGAAAGGAGGAGATGTCTGGAGCTGGGTTTCTGTGTCCGGAGCTGGGTTTCTGTGTCCGCTCCTCATTACAGCGGGAAGGAATTTTAATAACTGGAATGTTAACGTGACACTGTTGAAGCACAGTGGTACTTTTCTGAGTGTGTGTTTGTGTTGGATTGTTTTGGGGGCTTTGAGAGCAGCAAGGAGAATGCAGAGGTACTGAAGGGGTTAACTCACCGAGGACAGGGTCTCGTCTCGCCGGCGGACCTGGCTGTGCCGGGTGATGAAGGAGCGTGCCGAGAGCTTGTAGTGATTGAGCAGGCATGTGATCACCACCACCATCACCATCATCACCACCACGATTATAATGATCTGCACAAACTCCAGCTGGGCTACAGAGAGGAAATACAAAGCACTGGGGTTAGGACAGCACAGCACACCACACACGCACACACACGCACGCACACGCACGCACACCCACACACCCCCACGCACACACACACACACACCCACACACACACACACACACGCACGCACACGCACACACACGCACGCACCCACGCACCCCCACCGTGTGGGGCAGTGCAAAAACAACAGATCTCTCACTACTCCGTACAGAACATCACTGCAGTAATCTAGAACACAGCTGAACTAGTCATGGTGCTGCATTACAAAAACCACATGCACACTTGTGTCTTCATTTAGGTCTACTCTGTCCCTTCCAGATTCTTCAGTCACAGTGTGATTGATACAGCACGTGCTACAGATCACACAGCTACGGAATGATTCAATAGGATAGACTGTAGTGCCCGTCTCTCAGTGTGTGTCACGTCCTGCCGTGACTGGAATGAAGTGGCTCAGGTTTCAGGCAGTACTGTGCTGTAGGGTTTCTGTATTAATTGAAGACTCCAGTTGGAATGAGTTGCAGAAGAGCTCCCGATGACACCGCTGTCTGGAAGCTCCACAGCAGTGACTCAATCACAAGGGACACTGCTGCTCTGTTCAGTGCAGCAGAGTGCAGGGCTCCGAAGAGCAGCAGACAGCAGCAAGGGAGCCTGCAGCTGCTCCAGCTTCTTTCAGCAGGGGGTGCTGCAGGCAACAGCATGTCAAGGGGCCAGTGCATGGAAATTAGGAAAGGTTAAATGCTAAAAATGCATGAGTGTATGTTTAGAAAGCAAAACAAGCCCCTGGTCAATTTATAGTGTGTGCACAGCCTCGGACCTCTGGGTGGCTTTAACCAAACACAAGAAAACAGACCTCTGCTCATTTGTGCTGTAGCCTAGTTTCTTTGTTTGTTCTTTTTTACCCACAGAATTGAGCAGTCAGTGCTCTCAAACAGACTGAGGTTTGTATATACATACGCACGCGCACACACACAAGCTATGTGAACAGATGCATTTGTATACACATTTGTCACAAAAAAAAAAAAAATTAATTACAGTTATCTACAAAAATTCAAAATGTAGCCGGGTTGTGTGAAGAACTGTGCAATCCTCTGGTTCACAGTGTTCCTTATAGAAAGATAATTCATCCAGACTTCAGAGTTTACAGCCTGCGTCACATGATAACAGCTGATTATTCTAAACAGGAGCTCAGCTCTGTGGCAGCAGAACAAAGGGAAGGGGGAGGAATGGCATCAGAGCAGACTGGCCTGCTGATCTGCAGACCAGTACTGGGGACAGCCTCCCATGAACAGCTCCTACACTGAGACAGCCTCCCATGAACAGCTCCTACACTGAGACAGCCTCCCATGAACAGCTCCTACACTCACATACACTGAGACAGCCTCCCGTGAACAGCTCCTACACTGAGACAGCCTCCCATGAACAGCTCCTACACTGAGACAGCCTCCCATGAACAGCTCCTACACTCACATACACTGAGACAGCCTCCCGTGAACAGCTCCTACACTGAGACAGCCTCCCATGAACAGCTCCTACACTGAGACAGCCTCCCATGAACAGCTCCTACACTGAGACAGCCTCCCATGAACAGCTCCTACACTGAGACAGCCTCCCATGAACAGCTCCTACACTCACATACACTGAGACAGCCTCCCGTGAACAGCTCCTACACTGAGACAGCCTCCCATGAACAGCTCCTACACTGAGACAGCCTCCCATGAACAGCTCCTACACTGAGACAGCCTCCCATGAACAGCTCCTACACTGAGACAGCCTCCCATGAACAGCTCCTACACTCACATACACTGAGACAGCCTCCCGTGAACAGCTCCTACACTGAGACAGCCTCCCATGAACAGCTCCTACACTGAGACAGCCTCCCATGAACAGCTCCTACACTGAGACAGCCTCCCATGAACAGCTCCTACACTCACATACACTGAGACAGCCTCCCGTGAACAGCTCCTACACTGAGACAGCCTCCCGTGAACAGCTCCTACACTCACATATACTGAGACAGCCTCCCATGAACAGCTCCTACACTGAGACAGCCTCCCATGAACAGCTCCTACACTGAGACAGCCTCCCATGAACAGCTCCTAAACTGAGACAGCCTCCCATGAACAGCTCCTACACTCACATACACTGAGACAGCCTCCCGTGAACAGCTCCTACACTGAGACAGCCTCCCGTGAACAGCTCCTACACTCACATACACTGAGACAGCCTCCCGTGAACAGCTCCTACACTGAGACAGCCTCCCATGAACAGCTCCTACACTCACATACACTGAGACAGCCTCCCGTGAACAGCTCCGACAGGCTGACAGCTAGCAGTCTGCAGCGCTGCCCAGGAGCAAGACATCAATGAAGCGCCCCCTGGTGGGAGGCATAGGGACAGCAGGAGCAGTGCAATGAGCTTCCTCTTCTTCACAAACTGCCTGAGCTGCTGCCTGACTGAAACAGGAGCAACTCCAGCTGAAAGGCTCAACACCCTGTGCAAAGACCCCATCCTAAACACAGTAGAAACGGGCACTGTTCTCTCCGAGTCAGGGCAGTGTCCAGGGTCTCTTTCTATCACACAGTCGGAGGCTCGTTCGAGGAGGTCTCCCTCCTCCAATGCTCAGTTGCTGTGTGTCTCTGGAGACTCAGAGAGTTGATTTAATGGGAGACTGCAGTCGAGACAAGCCCAAGAGGTTCACTGCCACTCCTCTAATATAGTAGAGAGTCCCTGCAGTGTCTCAGAGAACTAATCATAACCACTCCATATATAAACTAACACCATACTGTCATTTAAAAAGAGCAACTGCACATCCAAATGGAAAACAGCACTTTCACTTGCATCTCGCTCCTGCGGTGACACACGAAGTGTATGTCATACGCAAAGAGGAGACTGAAGATTGGGAACGAGCAGCCCCCTTTCAGAGAATCCGTCCGAGAACCAGAAGAAGCAGCTGCTGAGAGCACAGCTACGTGCACAGGCTGCAACACAACCAAACCAGGACACACAATGGAAGCTGACAAGAAAGGTTAAAGGTTAAAGGGAACCCCCTCCCCCTGGTCAGAGCGAAGCCAGACAGCTGCAAGTACCCCAGCAGACAGACAGGGACCAAGGGGAGGGGGGGCTGACAACACAGTACCCCGGCAGACAGACAGGGACCGAGGGGAGGGGGGGCTGACAACACAGTACCCCGGCAGACTGACAGGGACCGAGGGGGGTGCTGACAACACTTACTATTCCTCTCATGCACTTGGGACAGAGTGTTTTTATGAGAGGGCTAAAAATCAATTGGCATTGTGTATAAATATGCAGTGTTTAAGAAGACAAGGTACAGACAGGGGGCCCTGTGTGTCTGTGTAGAAACGGCACTATCCATTTCAGTGGACAGCCAGCAAATTACACAGAAAAAAAGAAAAGAAGAATTCAAATGTGTCTCCAGTTATTTTCCATGGGATGCCAGCTTCAGTGCTGGCCTTGCTTGTGAGCAGTATCTCGCAGATATTCCTGTTTAGTGTGGCAGCGAGTGACTGCACTGTGCTGCTCGTGACATCATTCCACTCACTGACTGCAGAAACCTTTTTCTTTTATCATTCATATGGGCGCTACAGGATGTGGCACTGGACAGAACACTGCTGAACAGAAATCCTATTTCAATCTCTGAAACCCTTTCGTTTCCTCTGTCCTCACTGCAGACTGTTATACAAGCACACTGAGGACGATTCAGAAATAAAGAACACACATCCTGAGTGCGTTTGAACAGACTGACATCTTCAAAAGATAGTCCAATGTTTTCCTGAGCTGTGCAATGCCGAGTCTCCCGAGACAGGGGGAGTGTCACCCCCACGCTAACCTTAACCCCAGACAGGGGGAGTGTCACCCCCACACTAACCCTAACCCTAACCCCAGACAGGGGGAGTGTCACCCCCACACGAACCCTACCCCCAGACAGGGGGAGTGTCACCCCCACACTAACCCTAACCCCAGACAGGGGGAGTGTCACCCCCACACTAACCCTAACCCCAGACAGGGGGAGTGTCACCCCCACACTAACCTTAACCCCAGACAGGGGGAATGTCACCCCCACACTAACCCTAACCCCAGACAGGGGGAGTGTCACCCCCACACGAACCCTACCCCCAGACAGGGGGGGTGTCACCCCCACACTAACCCTAACCCCAGACAGGGGGAATGTCACCCCCACACGAACCCTACCCCCAGACAGGGGGAGTGTCACCCCCACACGAACCCTAACCCCAGACAGGGGGAGTGTCACCCCCACATGAACCCTAACCCCAGACAGGGGAAGTGTCACCCCCACACGAACCCTAACCCCAGACAGGGGAAGTGTCACCCCCACACTAACCCTAACCCTAACCCTAACCCCAGACAGGGGAAGTGTCACCCCCACACTAACCCTAACCCTAACCCTAACCCCAGACAGGGGAAGTGTCACCCCCACACTAACCCTAACCCTAACCCCAGACAGGGGGGAGTCTGAGCACCAACTGTATCCTTCTCCTGAAACATTACTGCTTTAATTATACAGGTTTAAATAAAACAACAAGATTTGATTCCCTTTAACTTATATGAAATCTTTAAGCAATGAAGTAGCATTACAGAAACCCTATTATACAATGACTAATTTAATAGGTTTCAGTATCTTGTATTGAAAAATGAAGAGAAATGGACAAAGAGTAACACAACTACACTGCAACGCAAAACCAAGAACCTGGGTGTTTACCAGCTGCAGGGTAAATGAATGAACGAGCCCCTGCAGTCATCCTTCACAGTGCCACCTCTGCCCAGGCCTTGAGCTCTGACTGTCTCAAATGGATGACAATGTAACCTTGTTAGCAGCGGCTGTGTCTCACAAGGCAGGAGAGGTGCTCATTGTTATTCTAGCCTTCGGGACCCATCCCATTCTCTCCCAGCCTCATTTATCGTGTCTGAGGAAGGGCACAAGCCAAGCTACCCCTCATTTGAATAAGAAATGAATGTGAAAAAAAACAAAACCAAACAAAAACACATACTTCAGGGAGAGCAGTCACAAAACTGGCAGGTCGATTTCAATCTTCATTTCCAATCAACACAGTCGCCCCACTAATGAACCACGTCCTGTCGTAGGACAATGTAGACCACAGAGACAAGGGCAGACTAGCCCCCTTTCTCTCCCCCTTTCCTGAAATCGTCTGGAAATATATAGGGTGTCATTATGCTGCTTGTACCATCTATTTATTACACATGGGCTGCACATCGTCCCTATCCCCAGTCTCTGAGAAGCCATTGAGGAGTCACAAGATTGCAAAGCACTGTACCCTCAACTCCAGGAACATCACTCCAACTGTACGGCGGGAGGCATCTTGGAGGTTTTCAGCTTGACTGCTGCAAATTGACTTTATTTTTCAGGCACATTTCAGTGTCACTCCCAGTGCCTGTGGGCTGACAGCTCTGACATTAACTCTGTCTGCCAGGGACAGTTCTAACATTTAACTCAGAGGCATGAGTCTGTGATAGTGGTGCTAGACGTGGAGTAGAGGAGAGGGAGCGTCTGAACAGCCTGCAGCCCAGGACAACTCGGGGTCACTTCAGAGAGAACTCCCCCCCCCCCCCCCCCGATAACCAGCATGTTCTACTGTACTCGCTCTCTGGAGAATCTGCAGGGGCATTTACACTCAGACACTCCCATTGTAACCCTGTGCAGCAACAGTATCTACTGGAATCTCCTGGATCAGCACAGCCAAGCCCGCTCTCCCATCAGCGATAAGCAGAACCCGCTCTCCCATCAGCAATAAGCAGAGTACGCTCTCCCATCAGCGATATGAGGAGCCCGCTCTCCCATCAGCAATAAGCAGAGCCCGCTCTCCCATCAGCAATAAGCAGAGCCCGCTCTCCCATCAGCAATAAGCAGAGCCCGCTCTCCCATCAGCGATAAGCAGAGCCCGCTCTCCCATCAGCAATAAGCAGAGCCCGCTCTCCCATCAGCAATAAGCAGAGCCCGCTCTCCCATCAGCAATAAGCAGAGCCCGCTCTCCCATCAGCAATAAGCAGAGCCCGCTCTCCCATCAGCGATACGCAGAGCCCGCTCTCCCATCAGCGATATGAGGAGCCCGCTCTCCCATCAGCGATATGAGGAGCCCGCTCTCCCATCAGCAATAAGCAGAGCCCGCTCTCCCATCAGCGATATGAGGAGCCCGCTCTCCCATCAGCGATATGAGGAGCCCGCTCTCCCATCAGCGATATGCAGAGCCCGCTCTCCCATCAGCGATATGAGGAGCCCGCTCTCCCATCAGCGATACGCAGAGCCCGCTCTCCCATCAGCGATATGAGGAGCCCGCTCTCCCATCAGCGATATGAGGAGCCCGCTCTCCCATCAGCGATAAACTGGGCTTTCTCCCCCTATCAGGCAATACAGTCATGTTATGATATGAAGGCAGGGGTTGCACTTTCACAATCCCAACTGAAATTCAGTAACGGAGCCTTTCATTGTCTTCTCTGTGGCACACGAAGCATTCAGGCAGCACCACGTCTAGACAGGGTAACAAAGGCCATTTCAGCAGAGAAGGAAGCACCTCACTCGCTGGTCTCAATTACACACAAAGAGGCTGCAACAGACGGAGAATGATGCAAGTACATCAATGCTGATTGAGAGAGGACTGCTCAGACTTTTCCAGTCAGGATCTAATGCCAGGAAGAAAACAAAAGACATTCTGCCAATGAGTTCAGCCCAAACCCCCCTTTCATGCGAGAGATGTTTTAAAACAGCTTCATCCCTTATTATTCTAGCATACCCTATCTGTGTTTAAAACAGCTTCATCCCTTATTATTCTAGCATACACTATCTGTGTTTAAAACAGCTTCATCCCTTATTATTCTAGCATACCCTATCTGTGTTTAAAACAGCTTCATCCCTTATTATTCTAGCACACCCTATCTGTGTTTAAAACAGCTTCATCCCTTATTATTCTAGCATACCCTATCTGTGTTTAAAACAGCTTCATCCCTTATTATTCTAGCACACCCTATCTGTGTTTAAAACAGCTTCATCCCTTATTATTCTAGCATACCCTATCTGTGTTTAAAACAGCTTCATCCCTTATTATTCTAGCACACCCTATCTGTGTTTAAAACAGCTTCATCCCTTATTATTCTAGCACACCCTATCTGTGTTTAAAACAGCTTCATCCCTTATTATTCTAGCACACCCTATCTGTGTTTAAAACAGCTTCATCCCTTATTATTCTAGCATACCCGATCTGTGTTTAAAACAGCTTCATCCCTTATTATTCTAGCATACCCTATCTGTGTTTAAAACAGCTTTATCCCTTATTATTCTAGCATACCCTATCTGTGTTTAAAACAGCTTCATCCCTTATTATTCTAGCATACACTATCTGTGTTTAAAACAGCTTCATCCCTTATTATTCTAGCATACCCTATCTGTGTTTAAAACAGCTTCATCCCTTATTATTCTAGCACACCCTATCTGTGTTTAAAACAGCTTCATCCCTTATTATTCTAGCACACCATATCTGTGTTTAAAACAGCTTCATCCCTTATTATTCTAGCACACCCTATCTGTGTTTAAAACAGCTTCATCCCTTATTATTCTAGCATACCCTATCTGTGTTTAAAACAGCTTCATCCCTGACAACTGCAGGCCCTGAAAGAGGGATAGGAACTGGGGGATATAGGATGCTGCTGTTCATGCCAGGACATGATGAAGAATGGACAATGCTGACCTTTATGAACAGAGCTCTTCGCAATGGATAGCGGTGGGGCAGCGGGCCGCGCTCAGCTCCTCTGTGAATACAGGCTTTATGGGGGAGTTGTGCAGTTGGTGTGTTTTCATCACTAAAGGTTTTAACTTTATTTGAAAAACAAACATAAAACAACTACACCTGTGTGCAGATTCGTCTTCATGCGTCTTGTTTACAGCAGAGTTTTAAAGCAACGATTCCTCCAGAACAGCCTCTCATTGGTTATCACTGGACGGAACAGCAGGGTCGTTAACCCCTCCTCCACACTCTGAACTTTCACCTCTGAACTCTTGAAGGCAGACAAAGCCTCTTTGTAAACAGTGATCACTTCACTGTGCTGCTGAAGCAGACTCAGCAAAGAGCACTACAGTGTGGAAACAAAAGAGGATCTTACAGAAGTGAGACAGTGACTGCGAGAAACTCAACATGCAAATGAATACAAGAGGTACCCAAGTCCAGATGTGCTTTTGAGAAACTTGGGATACAAAGGCCCTTTTTCTAAAGCTCCTTCCTGCTCAATGTTTAATCTACAACTAAATGCTTAACGCCATCAACTACAGTATGTGGTGTACAGGGCTACATTGGACTCAAATAAAAACCCATGTTTGCATTGAGTGACTTCGTGAAATGCAATGGAGTGGCGTTGCCCCTGAATATCCACAGCAATTCCCCACACGCACTGCATGCTGCTGTACCTTCAGTCTGTGGGATCCAGGGAGGGCTGCAGGATGCAAAGGGTTAAGCCCCTCACTCACTCAGCCAGCCAGCATTGAGTATTCCCTTTTTTGCATCATGTCTAGACAGCCAGAACAAAGACCATTTGAAGTGCTGGGAGTGGGGAGGGGAGGGGAGGGGAGCTTTGTAGCATGCTATGCACTGCTCCACTGTTTCAGCTACAGGGAGGAGAGCCACACTGCCCAGGGCAGGACTCAGAGCCACCAAGCACCAGCCTGACCACCCTGATCTGTGGATCAGTCACACTGGAATACAAGTAGAATACAAAATAGACATGCACACCTTTCAAGACATCATGTCAGGTGCAAATATTAGGCATGGTTAACAATTACAGTTTGTTTTCACCAAAAAATGGAAATCGCTGCCTTTATGTTTAAAGTTTAAGTAAAAAGTGTTTTGTGCAGCAATATTGTATCACATTTACCACACAAGCAGTAAAAGTATCGCCCCACCAGACCTTCCTCACAGCTCAGGGCTGGCTAGGCCACTACTGAGGAACTGTAGAGACAGGGACAGGGACAGGGACAGAGACAGGGACAGAGACCAGCCCAGCAGCTCTCACACATCCTGCTCATTCACAGCCAGCAGCTCTCACACATCCTGCTCATTCACAGCCAGCAGCTCTCACACATCCTACTCATTCACAGACAGCCAGCAGCTCTCACACATCCTGCTCATTCACAGACAGCCAGCAGCTCTCACACATCCTGCTCATTCACAGCCAGCAGCTCTCACAAATCCTGCTCATTCACAGACAGACAGAAGCTCTCAAACATCCTGCTCATTCACAGCCAGCAGCTCTCACACATCCTGCTCATTCACAGTCAGCAGCTCTCACACATCCTGCTCATTCACAGACAGCCAGCAGCTCTCACACATCCTGCTCATTCACAGCCAGCAGCTCTCACACATCCTGCTCATTCACAGCCAGCAGCTCTCACACATCCTGCTCATTCACAGCCACCAGCAGCAGCAGCAGCAGCAGCAGCAGCAGCAGCAGCAGCAGCCGCGGCAAACAATAGCCCAGACAGCACAAGACGCCCCCACTTCCAGACAATGGGGGCTCCACACAGGAGCTGCTTGCACTGTGCCCACAGAGACTCAGGACTGAACAAGAAGCCTACGCGAAGTGTATAGAAACAGAACAGAATACATTTCAGCTTCCTGAAGTGTTAAGAATAAATAGTACATATGAATGGGAAATAATCCAGCACTAGAACTCCCTGAAGCGATGCGTCTTTTGCTTTTTTTATTATTATTATTATTGACTACCACTACTTGAACAAAAGTTATTGTATTTCTTGCTCTTATTGTATTACTTGTATTGTAACACTTGCAATGTATTTGCTTACGATTGTAAGTCGCCCTGGATAAGGGCGTCTGCTAAGAAATAAATAATAATAATAATAATAATAATAATAATAATAATAATAATAATGATAATAATAATAATAATAATAATACCACTAACAATGTACTGTAAAATGATCAAGTACAAATTTCTCAGTCATGCTGGAACAAAAACCTGAAATGGAATATCTCACTGGAGCAAGCCTGCCCCTCTCCCTCTGCCTGCCCCTCTCCCTCTGCCTGCCCCTCTCCCTCTGCCTGCCCCTCTCCTCTCCCTGCCCCTCTCCCTCTGCCTGCCCCTCTCCCTCTGCCTGCCCCTCTCCCTCTGCCTGCCCCTCTCCCTCTCCCTGCCCCTCTCCCTCTGCCTGCCCCTCTCCCTCTGCCTGCCCCTCTCCCTCTGCCTGCCCCTCTCCTCTCCCTGCCCCTCTCCCTCTGCCTGCCCCTCTCCCTCTGCCTGCCCCTCTCCTCTCCCTGCCCCTCTCCCTCTGCCTGCCCCTCTCCTCTCCTCTCCCTGCCCCTCTCCCTCTGCCTGCCCCTCTCCTCTCCTCTCCCTGCCCCTCTCCCTCTGCCTGCCCCTCTCCCTCTGCCTGCCCCTCTCCCTCTGCCTGCCCCTCTCCTCTCCCTGCCCCTCTCCCTCTGCCTGCCCCTCTCCCTCTGCCTGCCCCTCTCCTCTCCCTGCCCCTCTCCCCCTACCTGCCCCTCTCCCCCGTCTCTCCAGTAGCAGTGGGAAAGCTGCTCTCCATATCCTTACTGTGTCCCTAGCAGCGCTGCCCAATTCACCCTCAACACACATGAGCTCCTGCAAAGAACTGTGATGCAGGCAAGCAGCTGTACCATCGACACTGTCATCTGAAACCGAGCCGGACAGCAGACAGTGTGAAACTAAGTGATTAATGAGCAAAGCGATCGGCCACAACATCTACACTAGGGACCTTCATGGGGAAGAAGTGCTCTGAAATGAAACAGAGCCCCAGACCAGCCTAATAATAAAACTGTGTCAAGAGAAAAGAACAGAACACACTGCAGCTATCCTGCATCACTGGCAGGGAAGTGATCAGAGCCCTCTCTGCCAGAGCCTGGCTTTAAGCATGAAAGAGCCAGGAAGTGCATCTCCCAGGTCTGCCAGACCCTGGCTTTAAGCATGAAAGAGCTGTGAAGTGCATCTCCCAGGTCTGCCAGAGCCTGGCTTTAAGCATGAAAGAGCTGTGAAGTGCATCTCCCAGGTCTGCCAGAGCCTGGCTTTAAGCATGAAAGAGCTGTGAAGTGCATCTCCCAGGTCTGCCAGACCCTGGCTTTAAGCATGAAAGAGCTGTGAAGTGCATCTCCCAGGTCCCAGTTCGTGTAATGTTGAATAGCGCTTGCCAGCACCCTCCTCTCTCAGGCAGTAGCTATGGGACACAGTGGCTGTCTGGAGAACAAACCAACAAGAGCCTGACTGAAGTGACCAGACAGAGGTCTCATCACTGCAAACGAACAACAATCTCCATTACTGCACAAGCTGCACTATTCAGAGAAAGAGGGGTGTTCTGAAGTGTTGTTGCATTGCCAGCGCTCTCTTACTTCTCTTATAGACCCCGACATTGGATTGGGACAGCATACACCGGCTGTATTCACACTGCGAATGACCTCAAGGCAGAGGGTACAGTACAGCTGGGTCACAGACAAAGGGTCTGCACACTGGCTCTCGCTTGTGCCGAACTTCAGTCTTTAAAAGGCTGAGCTGCGAGGAGAGCCGCAACACCCAAATATGGAGAGCTTGCAGCTGATGTTAATGAAGCGGCCGCGTCGTCGGGTCTCGTGTCCACGATGAAGCGGCCGCGTCGTCGGGTCTCGTGTCCACGATGAAGCGGCCGCGTCGTCGGGTCTCATGTTAACAAAGCTGCGGGGATCCGCTCAGCCAGACAGAGCTGATAGTTGAGCTGGAGCTGCAGGGATACGCTCAGCCAGACAGAGCTGATAGTTGAGCTGGAGCTGAAGGGATCCGCTCAGCCAGACAGAGCTGATAGTTGAGCTGGAGCTGCAGGGATCCGCTCAGCCAGACAGAGCTGATGTTCACTTCGTGACGAGCAAAAGAGCTTCCTTAGAGCTTCGAAATTGTGACAACCCGACCATTTCTCCTGAGAGTGTCTCTGTTTATTTATTGCAGTATTTTTGTTTAAAAGTACAGACTGTTCTAGGCTTTTCCCCTAAAGTCTATCAAGTTGATAACAAAAAGGTTATAAAAAAAATGATGAATCCACAAATGAACTGAAGTACAGGGGTCTGGAAAATCAGCAGCTCTGTACTGCAGCTGCCTCTCTGAATCCAGCAGCAGGAATCAGCAACAACATTGCAGCTTGCTTTAGGATGACGGATTGTGCAGTACCATGTACTGCCATGCAAGGCTACAGCTGCAAAGAAATAGAAAACATTAAGACACTAGAATCCACCAACATTCATGGAGCCAAACCAAAACCATGCAACTACTGCATTGTAGCAATCCCAGCCTCCTTATTAGGAACGAACGCAACCGAAACAGAGTCTCAATAATGCAACTCAATAGGAGGGCTCTGTCTCTCCAAGCCCATGCAAAACAGATCCGGAGGAGTGTCTCATAGAAACCAGACTAACAAATACTGGCAAGAGACAGTGCCAAAGTTAATAATTAAATCAGAAACGGAGACAACTGTAAAACAACGATATAAAAATAGAAGCAGCCCATATGATATCCTGAGTGACTTGTGCAGGGTAACTTTAGAGAGAGAGAGAGAGAGAGAGAGAGACACACAGACAGACAGAGCGAGAGACAGAGATGGGGAGGCTGTGTTAAACATCTGTGCATTTCAAAGAGAGATGGGATTCTGTGGCTACATCAAAGCGATACTCACTGATGTGACGGCCATAAAATCAAAATGTAAAATAAACCACACTGTATTGTGTTGGAAGCGAAGTCTAGCTTAAACTCCCCTGCTGACTACAGCATTACAGGCTCCTCAGAGGACCCGAGTCTCAGTCCAGTTCAGACACATGGCACAGCGCTGCATGGAACCCTGTCCTCAGAGGACCCGAGTCTCAGTCCAGTTGAGACACACGGCACAGCGCTGCATGGAACACTGTCCTCAGAGGACCCGAGTCTCAGTCCAGTTCAGACACACGGCACAGCGCTGCGTGGAACACTGTCCTCAGAGGACCAGAGTCTCAGTCCAGTTCAGACACACGGCACAGCGCTGCATGGAACCCTGTCCTCAGAGGACCCGAGTCTCAGTCCAGTTCAGACACACGGCACAGCGCTGCATGGAACACCGTCCTCAGAGGACCCGAGTCTCAGTCCAGTTCAGACACACGGCACAGCGCTGCATGGAACCCTGTCCTCAGAGGACCCGAGTCTCAGTCCAGTTCAGACACACGGCACAGCGCTGCGTGGAACACCGTCCTCAGAGGACCCGAGTCTCAGTCCAGTTCAGACACACGGCACAGCGCTGCATGGAACACTGTCCTCAGAGGACCCGAGTCTCAGTCCAGTTCAGACACACGGCACAGCGCTGCGTGGAACACTGTCCTCAGAGGACCAGAGTCTCAGTCCAGTTCAGACACACGGCACAGCGCTGCATGGAACCCTGTCCTCAGAGGACCCGAGTCTCAGTCCAGTTCAGACACACGGCACAGCGCTGCATGGAACACTGTCCTCGGAGGACCCGAGTCTCAGTCCAGTTGAGACACACGGCACAGCGCTGCGTGGAACACTGTCCTCAGAGGACCCGAGTCTCAGTCCAGTTGAGACACACGGCACAGCGCTGCGTGGAACACTGTCCTCAGAGGACCCGAGTCTCAGTCCAGTTGAGACACACGGCACAGCGCTGCGTGGAACACTGTCCTCAGAGGACCCGAGTCTCAGTCCAGTTCAGACACACGGCACAGCGCTGCGTGGAACACTGTCCTCAGAGGACCCGAGTCTCAGTCCAGTTCAGACACACGGCACAGCGCTGCGTGGAACACTGTCCTCAGAGGACCCGAGTCTCTGTCCAGTTGAGACACACGGCACAGCGCTGCGTGGAATACTGCACATTTTCTTATGATTTTATGTGTGCCTCTTTTTTTTTTTTAAATGCTGGCTTACTTATACAAACAGCAGTAACCTGGACAGTGCCAGACCAACAGGGCTGTAATAAACATTCCTAGACACACAGTCAGGAGATAGAGCCAGGCTCTGAGTCAGACAGGAATGCAGAGGGGTGTATTCTGTCTCCCTGCCCCTGGTGACTCGTTGCTTTGTCTTTCAGGCCAGTCCACCTGGGGGCTGTACAGGTGCAGTGTGATGTGTGTGACACCTGCCCCCTGCAGGTCAGCAGCAGTTACGCACAGACAGGTCACTGCTCGCAGTAAAGCACAGTGCCTACCTCAAAGTGTAATAAAGGGAAAGCTCACTACCTCAATAAAGAAGCAATGCAGCAGCTTGTACACAATTAAACAAGCGATTCTGTGCAGCCAAAGATCCCGTTTGCATTCAGGGGTTTTATTTTGTTTGCTGTTGAAATGTTTGAAACTTCTACAGAAGGCTGTGAGAGCGAGGATTACTGCTGTCCAGTTGCTACTGGTTACCTGTCAGAGATTGGAGTTAATAGTAAAGTGCTGGTAAAAGAAGCGCGTGATGCAGAGCACCGATCCCACCCCCTTCTCTATCCAGTTGGGTTCATGAATACAAATCGACAGTCTGGCCCACTGGCAACACAGACAACAATGAGCTGCACACATGTGTGCCTGGGGCAGAGGGGACGAGGCACGGACACCCAGCCAGCCGGTGAAGTGGCAGCCACACTGTGACTAAGCAGCTTGAAAACCCCTGAATCACAGGCAAGCCAGGGCAGAGCTCCAGTGTTCAAGCTGGACAGACACTGAATCCAGCAGCGTCTGCGCTCAGCGCTGGAGCTTCTACCAAACCAGTGCTATGGGTGTACGTGTGAGAGCAGCACCAGTAAGGGGGAGCCACTCTGCACCATCACGAGCCTCGCTGTGCTCTACAGGACTGAGTCAGAGCTCTGAGACAGGGGGGGCTTCACCACACTGTACAGCACACAGTGCACTGCATGACTCACCAGTGGGATTCAACCCACCCGACACAGACAGGGATCTGCTGCCTCACCCCTTTAGTCAGACAATACAAAACACACATCCACACTTACAGTATCACTTCACTATTTGGGCAAAACAGGATTGGTCTCCTGTAGCGTAGCTATTCAATTTGAGAATAAACACACTGACTTCCTGTCCATTCAGTAAAACTCCTTGGATCTTGTGTACTGTGCTGCAGTGTTGGGATACAGCTGTATACTGTGCTGCAGTGTTGGGATACAGCTGTGTACTGTGCTGCAGTGTTGGGATACAGCTGTGTACTGTGCTGCAGTGTTGGGATACAGCTGTATACTGTGCTGCAGTGTTGGGATACAGCTGTATACTGTGCTGCAGTGTTGGGATACAGCTGTATACTGTGCTGCAGTGTTGGGATACAGCTGTATACTGTGCTGCAGTGTTGGGATACAGCTGTATACTGTGCTGCAGTGTTGGGATACACGACTCAATACTACGGGCGAGTGTGGGATTTACTCTACAGTTCCATGGCGCTTGTTGAGATGCTTCCTCTTTTAAAAGGGCAGGCAGGACATGCTTACCCGGCACTAGAAGCCGTGTCAAGTTCAATATTTGCAGATTTACTGTTTAATTCACAACATCTTTATATTTTGTGGTTCAGGCCACTTAGTGGTCTGTCACTCAAAGCTGGGCACGATGCATGACTATTGGTACTTCTGTACATCCACCTATATCTCGATCTATCTCTCTATATATCTATATAATACATGACAGGAAGTGGGAATGAAACACTCTTTAAATAATGAGGGCTGCAGGAATGTTGAAATGCAAAGGCTACTTGCTGACAATGTTTCATGAAAAAGAAAGATCTGCAAACAAAGCATGTAAACATGGAAAAGAATATTAGTGCAGCCTAATACCAAGAGAAGGAAAAATAAACCTGCTGGTTCAATTGCAGTTTCAGTGGGAGCCTATGTGATTCCTCAATAAACTGCACAGCGAATTGAAACAGCTTTGAGAAGGCTGTGTAACACACATAGCATGTGACAGTGAATTGAAACAGCTTTGAGAAGGCTGTGTAACACACATAGCATGTTATAGTGAATTGAAACAGCTTTGAGAAGGCTGTGTAACACACATAGCATGTTATAGTGAATTGAAACAGCTTTGAGAAGGCTGTGTAACACACATAGCATGTGACAGTGAATTGAAACAGCTTTGAGAAGGCTGTGTAACACACATAGCATGTTATAGTGAATTGAAACAGCTTTGAGAAGGCTGTGTAACACACATAGCATGTTACAGTGAATTGAAACAGCTTTGAGAAGGCTGTGTAACACACATAGCATGTGACAGTGAATTGAAACAGCTTTGAGAAGGCTGTGTAACACACATAGCATGTTATAGTGAATTGAAACAGCTTTGAGAATGCTGTGTAACACACATAGCATGTGACAGTGAATTGAAACAGCTTTGAGAAGGCTGTGTAACACACATAGCATGTTATAGTGAATTGAAACAGCTTTGAGAAGGCTGTGTAACACACATAGCATGTGACAGTGAATTGAAACAGCTTTGAGGAGGCTGTGTAACACACACAGCATGTTCATATGCCCAGTCGCTGCACTGAATCTGCATGACTGCAGCTATCTTACAGCAGGAATGGTGTATAAAAACAGACTTGACGGGTTAGATCAAGTTCAAATCTGCATACAGCAGAAATCTAATCAAATCAAGAAAGAAAGAATACCTCTCGTGCCAATATTTCAATGTCAATATTTTTACAGCCTGGCTCTGCCTTTCGCAAATTGCTAAAGGCATGAGAGAGAGAGAGAGAGAGAGAGAGAGAGAGAGCGAGAGAGAGAGCGAGAGAGCGAGAGAGCGAGAGATTTCATTTCCGTGCTTTCTGGCTGGATTTTTAGACTCTCAGATACTGTCAGCTGCTGGATCTGTGCGGCTCTCTTACACAGAGACTCATCTAGAAAGCTGTCAGACGCGTATAAGCTTAGGGCGATAGACCAAGGTGTGTTGTACAGTGAAAATAGCCCTGACACATACTGCGATAATAGCTGTCTGCATGCCTGCAATGTGAGCAACACAGACACAACCAAACTGAAACATTAAAGATGGTGCTGGTGAGGCAGGCATGTTATACAACACAATCATACAGAAGCACCACTGTGCTGCACAGGGCTACTGCATCACATGAGACACATACTTGGCAAACCACACACAGTGAATGTAGGTTTCAGAAGCACACACCGTTTGAAACAGCAGACCAGCACCTATACAAAGTATTGAGAGATGAGTGCTTGACCAACGCAGCGTGCCAACCTCTCGAGAAAAACATTACAGCAGCTCTGCAAACCTGCTCTCGTCCGAGCGGGCATAACACTGTGCCACTTATATTCGTGGCACACAGTGCCACCAACGGCAGAATGCTGTAATTGTGGCAGGACGAAGTAATATATAAATTATCTGACTGATGGAAATCTTTCAGTTTATTGAATTATATATTTTTTAAATATTATAAATAAAAGAACATAAATCGCTTGTTTTTCTGTTTGTTTTTGAAGCAACTGTCCCTAACTAGCTGTCTGAAAGAAAGATGTGTTCTTTATGTTCACAGTCATAAAGTTCACAAAGCTATGAGGGAGCACTGAATTCATAAAGTAAATGAAGCTCCGCTGGCACACTGCGGAAAGGGGAGGCTAGAGGATGGAAACAGAGCTGAATCCCAGCATTCACGGCACACCATGAAAACTGCATTCACACAAACAGGCAGCCCATGAAGGAGCCCATCTGTGCAATGCTGTTTGCTGAGACACCCTTAATTAGATAGTCAACAATAATAGGTATTGATTTGTACCAGTAGTGAGATGATACATCTTCCAGCTTACACCACCTCTTACCTTGCAGCCGTCACTCTTCTTAAAGTCTAGACATTCTCCAGGGAATGCTCCAAGAAGACATTGAGGACTGTTAGTCTAGATCTCACTCCCACGTTCACTGCAAACCCATACTGAATGAAATCCACCACAAATAAACACCGGGAGAAATCAAACATGTTGTGAACTGGTTTACCTGCACAATCCCATCGAACAGGCCAGCATTCCCCACTGCAGCGGTTTTCAGTGCTGGCACGCTGCGTGCAAAATGAAGGGAAGGCTCGGGGATAAGAACTGAAACTGAAGAATACCGGCTTTCTTAGAAAGTAGCCAATTTACCCATCCGAGCCAAACTATAACACATAACTAGACTGAGTCTTGAGATTATGCAAAGCAGCACTAACCAGTCCTCTGCCTGGGCAGAAGCATCACTGCTTGACTGAGCTCTTCCTGTAATCACTAGGGGCTGCATGCTGTATGAGATCTCCTTACTACGAGCTGCGGCAGCACGAATAACTGAGGTTAGTACAGCAGAGCACAGAGAACATGACCCCAGGCATGGTACAGAACATGGAGCCTGGTTCTCAAACACACACTCTGAGACTCCGCTCATCGGAGGTATCCCTGTTTATTTACAGCTCATCGGAGGTATACCTGTTTATTTACAGCTCATCTGAGGTATCCCTGTTTATTTACAGCTCATCGGAGGTATCCCTGTTTATTTACAGCTCATCGGAGGTATCCCTGTTTATTTACAGCTCATCGGAGGTATCCCTGTTTATTTACAGCTCATCGGAGGTATCCCTGTTTATTTACAGCTCATCGGAGGTATCCCTGTTTATTTACAGCTCATCGGAGGTATCCCTGTTTATTTACAGCTCATCGGAGGTATCCCTGTTTATTTACAGCTCATTGGAGGTATACCTGTTTATTTACAGCTCATCGGAGGTACACCTGTTTATTTACAGCTCATCGGAGGTATACCTGTTTATTTATTTGTGTAGCACAGAATATTCCAAGTGAGTGAAGTTATCTTGAGGTACAGTCCTCCCCGTACAGTAGCTGTTATACCTGTGGTTGTCTGGTGATCAGAATACTGAAATAGTTTCAGAATCATAAGAAAGCTAAAAGCCCCCCCCCCCCCCCCCCAAGCCCCCCAGCCCCCGCCCCCAGCCCCCCAGCCCCCGCCCCCAGCCCCCAAGCCCCCGCCCCCAGCCCCCAGCCCCCAAGCCCCAACTCTCGTCTGATGATTACAGCAGGACAGATCTGTGTTTCTCATTTATTATTAGCTAGATGTGTGCAGGCTTCAAAATGACTCGATCCAAAACTGAGTTTTCTAAAACAAAGGGTGCTGCCAGAATAATACGTTAGTCACCACAGATCAGATTCCATTTTTTTCCACTCTTGTCTGCCCAAGAAAAGTTAGACTCATAACAAAAAAGCTGAAGCAAAGCCCATTGCTGGCCTTCATTACCCCTCTACAGCAAGAGACACAACAAGGAGAGATTCTATCAACCATAGCCGTTCTTCTTATAAGCGTGCTTGAGTGTTTGAAGAACAGTAAAGAACTGCTTGTGGCCCTATCTACAGCACTGTAACTGTCACACTGATGCCATCATCCGGATCTCATCAGACCCTTGGTCTCAAAAACACTCTATTTGCTCAAGGATATACAGCACTTCATTTATAAACAATACTGCATGTGTAACAAAGTCAAACATGGCAACACGGGGAGTAAAACACTCCGAGGTGTTAGCTGTGTTATAGTGGCAATACATACATTATATACATCTGGGTGACTATAGCTGGTGGTGAGTCTACTGGCAGCAGCCTTTTCGGGGGGGGGGGGTTCTTATTACAAGTTCCACTGGCAGTGTCAGAGGCCCCCCACACACACCGCGGCCAGTGGGTTAACATCAGCAATGCTGGGATTGTATTGGAGTTTAGGAAAGGGGACGGGTAATTAAAGGAATGTGTTTCACACCATTGACTGGCAGCAGTGAAATCAGCTACCTAGCGTCAGTAAATCTGAACTGGTTGTAACATCTGCCTTCATACTGTAAACACATACATACACAGTGAGGAATGTGACATTTCTAACGATGCACACCGAGTCCCGGCTCAGGGAACACAGCCGTTGTGACTGCTGGCTCCGTGCCAGTCAAAGTGAAACTGTCTGGAGAGCCCAAAACGAAATGAGGAACAATCCAGCTCGATGTGCTAATAATACAACCGCCCGCCAACACACACACACGCACACACACACACACACACACACACACGCACACACACACTCACACGTATACTACAAACACACACACACACGTATACTACACACACACACGTATACCACACATGTATACCACACACACATGTATACTACACACACACTCACATGTATACCACACACACACACACACTCACATGTATACCACACACACACTCACATGTATACCACACACACGTATACCACACACACACATACACACACACACACATACACACACACTCACATGTATACCACACACACACACATACACACACTCACATGTATACCACACACACACACACACACACACTCACATGTATACCACACACACACACACACACACTCACATGTATACCACACACACACACACACACACTCACATGTATACCACACACACACACACACACACACTATACACATACTTATTTTTTTAAAAACTGACACTGTACACAGCAAATTGTCTCGGTATACAAAAACTTTTTTTGGCTAAAACCCAACTAAACTAAAATAATAATAATAATAATAATAATAATAATAATAATAATAATAATAATAATAATAATAATAATCATCATCATCATCATTATCAGCCTACCAACTACGTAGTTTCTCCATTGACAATGATCAAATGAAGATCGAGTGAAAGCACTGAGCAACTACAAAGAGACAGACAAACAACTCCTACAGAAACTTTAACACGACACTAGCACCAGCACGCAGCTCAAACTTAGCCAGAGACAGCTTATGACGGCAGCCTCAGCGAAACAGAAACAGGCAGCTAACTTACCATAGACACTTAACAATAATGACTGGACTGCACTGTGCGGTGCGGGTAAGCACACACACATATGCTGTATTTAACTTAAGAAGAGAACACACACACACACACACACACAGAAATCACAAGGGCAATGCTTTGTGTAAGAGTTCTAGAGCAGTCTCGCAGTACTTACTGATCTCCATACTTTGGAACAGCGACGATCGTTTGCAATTGCATGTGCAGGAGACATTGGGCTGGATAGATCCTGCTGCTGCTGCTGTGCTATTCAGACCCATGAAGTTGTACATTTAAATACAAAAAACGACGACGGGAAAAAGCCAGTTAGACACCTCCGTCTTTCCAGCGTTGGTTCTGAGGTCGGGGGTGCGTGTCTGGTGCAGAGAGGTTGTGGCTAACGGGGGTCTTTTCTGTTGCAGCTGCCTTCTGTCCCCCCTGCCCTCCGGAGTTGGGAGACGGTGGTGGTTCGCGCAGACAGGAGGTGCCGCTACTTATGATCTGTCTGTCTCTCTGTCTGGCTCGAAGCTGCCTCTGCACCTCATTCAAGTCCAAAGCGACACAGATCCGCTGGGGGGTGGGGGCGGGCAGTCTGAGGCAGACAGGGTTACGTCACCGCCAGACTTGGGCAGCCTGAGTGGCAGCTGAAGGAACCAACCGCATTATTCTAGGACAAGGGCTGCGTAGGTTTTTCTTAAACGGTCTGAGATTTTTTTTTTTTTTCCTGAGAAAGTTTTGAAAAAGTCCAATGCTGTATTATTACAGTTAGAACAGAAGCTGATTAAAAAACAAACCAAAAAAAAACATCTTATTTTTCAATTTAAATAGATTATTAAGTCGTTTTCAGTCTCCAGAAAAAACAGCTTTGTCAAATATATATTAATTTTATTAGACTGTTTCTTTTTCACCGTCCTTCTTGGTGGCATGACGTCACTTACAGGGTTTGTTCTGTATCGGTGTTGTATCTGAGGGCGCTTAATAATGTGCGTGTTGACGGGGTGGTATTGAAAATACTCGAACAGATGACAATTGTTTGTTTTCCAAATATTGCCCCTAATTATTCAGTTATTCGCTTTAAACCCTGCAAGCCCGTCTTACAAGCCCGTGAGAAAATGCATAACAATGCTACTGTGTATGCGAAGGGGGGGGGGGGGGGGGGGGGCAGTTTCTTATAATTGCTAAAATGCAATAATTCTACATTACGCAACTGTTAACACACATTCATTAGAGAATACGAGACACGTCCGCATTTATTCAAGAACGATCACTGAAACTGCACCTTGAAACGTTTGCATGGCACGGCATTACTTTACAAATGACATCCAAGTCGGCGATGAGTGACGCGCCAGTGGGTCCAATGGAAAGTTTCTGGTCCTTAGTGGGTTCTTTTGATTGGAGAAAACATTCACTTCGAGCCAATGACAAGAAACGGTCCGCCCTGGTGTTGTACGTCAGGGTTTGTGACCTTTGGAGGGGTTGCCTTAACTGTCAGCTTAGACACAAACACTCACCCTCACCCGGACACACACACACACACACACACACACACACACACACACACACACACACACACACACACTCACCCGGACACACACATACACACACACACACACTCACCCTCACCCGGACACACACATACACACACACACACACTCACCCTCACCCGGACACACACACACACACACACACACACACACGCACACAGACACACACACACAGACACACACACTCACACACACACACCCGGACACACACACACACTCACACACGGACACACACTCACACACACACACACACCCTCACCTGGACACACACACACACTCACCCTCACCTGGACACACACACACACACGGACACGCACACACACACACCCGCACACACACACACTCACACACACACACACACCTGGACACACACACTCACACACACACACCCTCACCTGGACACACACTCACACACACACACACACACACTCACACACACACCCATACTCACCCTCACCCGGACACACACACACTCACACACCTGGACACACACACATTCACACACTCACACACTCACCCTCACCCGGACACACCCTCACCCGGACACACACACACACACACGGACACGCACACACACACACCCTCACCCAGACACACACACACACACACACACACACACAGGTATGTATTTAGGTATTTAGTGGCTGTAGATTTAGAGGTCGGTATTCATGGCTGTAGATTTAGAGTTAGGTATTCATGGCTGTAGATTTAGAGGTAGGTATTCATGGCTGGTTTTGGAGGAAGGGAAGCTCCTTCAGGATTATTAACAGGAGCAGTGTCCTGCAGGGTGGTTACCAGACTCTGCAGGGTGCGGCTGGCTGCTCAGGACAGCAGGTGGCTCATCACCCAAGCTGCAGGCTCTGCTTGTTTTTGGAGAGTGCTATTGTCTGAGAGCAGGACCCAGGCATGAAGGTAGCAGCAGTGTGAAACAATGATAGAAGCAAGGATTTAAAGCACACACTAATCCACCATTTCAACGTCCATACCCAGGATCACTTTAGAAAAGCACTTCTGTTCTGTTTCAAACTATAAGGGGCTGTCTGGTGTATAAATCAAAGCCATAATACGCCCCCAGGAAATGAAAGCTGTGTCTGTAGCCATGAGGGAAGCCCAGTTTAAACATGCCTCTGCCCTTCATTGTTTATCAGTCCACTTCTCCTTCAGTGAGATGACGGCTACACTTCACTGTCTTCATTTCCGTAGCTTGTAGATGGACGACAGCTTTCAAGTGGGATTGAGCGAGGTGTTTATGTAGTGGGGACAGGGCAGAAGCCCTCCATGTGTAAATGGTGTTGGGTTGTGTAAATCAAGTTTTTTGAGTTTGGCAGGGATGCTAGAATCCCCTAAACGAACCCCTATCTTTACAGAGTGGGTATCCTGGTCTCCACACAGTGCTGACCTGCTGCTCCCCCACTCCACACACACAGCCGTGAGAGTTCTCCACACAGTCCTCTCTGCTTGCAGAGACTGAGAACAAACAAGAACCCAGGACTGTTCCTTTCTAAAGAACAACCCAGCTCCATTGACATGTGCAGGTCCCAGGACTGCACATGGATTTCATTGAACATCCCGTAGACTGACACATACATCCACACACTTCATATACATGGCTTTGATCCGTGCTTCTGAAGCAGATTGGACTGTGAAGCTTTTTGACTCTGCAGGTGTTCTGCTGCTGTTCTTGTAGAGCAGCTCCGATCAATGCAATTAAAACCAAGAGACTTCGTCTGGGTTTAAATTGGGCTCTGTGTGATTCCCCAGTTACCTCTCTCCTCATCCAGCTTTAATGAAAAGCACACAGACCCAGCGTGAGAGACGAGGCCGCCGATAGAACAGGTACACACCCCAGCAGCACAGCTCAAACAGGAAACAGCATTTCAAAACTGCATGAGAAATGAGGTCTCCTCCCAGCATGTCCCTGTAACACTTTACCATTGGAAATACAAAATGTACACAATTCAAGTTTTGGAAAATTAACATTTATTTTTTGGCAAACTCAGTAACTGTAGCACTTGTGTTGTGGCAGATATACGGTATACATTACTAAAGTGCTTTGGAATATTATTATTATTATTATTTATTTCTTAGCAGACGCCCTTATCCAGGGCGACTTACAATTGTTACAAGGTATCACATTATACATTATTTTACATTATACAGATATCACATTATTTTTACATACAATTACCCTTTTATACAGTTGGGTTTTTACTGGAGCAATCTAGGTAAAGTACCTTGCTCAAGGGTACAACAGCAGTGTCCCCCACTGGGGATTGAACCCACGACCCTCCGGTCAAGAGTCCAGAGCCCTAACCACTACTCCACACTGCTGCCCTTATGGTAATGCAGATGGAAATGTATGCACCGAATGGACCGTGCAGCCAGCTGGCTTTCCTCTCTGCAGCCTGGTGCTTGCAGCTATCCCGTGATTGGCTGATGGAGATGCACCTACACGGCTTGTTAAGAAGCATTCAGACACTGGCATCTACCAGCAGGAAATACGGTAGGCATCCTCCTAGTGGAGATTCTGGGGAACTGCAAGAGGGAGAAGACAACAGCCATCAGTAAAGTAAGGTGAAAACAGGGAGAATGGGTTCTGTTATACACAGAGGAGGGAGCATGGGTTCTGTTATACACAGAGGAGGCAGCATGGGTTCTGTTATACACAGAGGAGGGAGCAATGCACACTATCTCATAATGGAAGTACACAACACAGTGCAATGCACTGCTGTATATAATGTGACAATCAGAGAGGGAGGGAGTGGGTAAAGATTATAAAGACTACAGGCACATATTCTAATAGACCTGCCATTGAGAAGCCACTAAGGCTATTTTTATTTCATGAGGGGGAGTCGGCAGACTTGAGTCTGGAGCTGCGTGTTATACAACTAATCGAATAAATTACACTGGGAAAGAAAAGCCATTGCAAGCTCATGATTCTTTGTGCTTGTTCCAGTTACACCAGCTTTCACACAAAGGTTACTTCACCAATTTAAAAAGAAATCATATAAAATAGCATCCTTTTAAAGCTTCACAGTTAGCACTTTTAAGTAATACAAAATGGGTCACATAAGTCTTGTATATCAAATCCATATGCGCTGTATATTATAGTACTGGAGTGGAGTGCAAAACAGTAAAAGCAATTACTGAGCAACTGGTTATTTAAAACTGAGATGAAACATTCAGATAGAAACTGAGATGAAACATTCAGACAGAAACTGAAATGAAACATTCAGATAGAAACTGAAATGAAACATTCAGATAGAAACTGAGATGAAACATTCAGATAGAAACTGAGATGAAACATTCCGATAGAAACTGAGATGAAACATTCCGATAGAAACTGAAACTAAACATTCCGATAGAAACTGAGATGAAACATTCCGATAGAAACTGAGATGAAACATTCAGATAGAAACTGAAACGAAACATTCAGATAGAAACTGAGATGAAACATTCAGATAGAAACTGAGATGAAACATTCAGATAGAAACTGAGATGAAACATTCAGATAGAAACTGAGATGAAACATTCAGATAGAAACTGAGATGAAACATTCAGATAGAAACTGAAACGAAACATTCAGATAGAAACTGAGATGAAACATTCCGATAGAAACTGAGATGAAACATTCAGATAGAAACTGAGATGAAACATTCAGATAGAAACTGAAATGAAACATTCCGATAGAAACTGAGATGAAACATTCAGATAGAAACTGAGATGAAACATTCAGATAGAAACTGAAATGAAACATTCAGATAGAAACTGAGACGAAACATTCGGATAGAAACTGAAACGAAACATTCAGATAGAAACTGAGACGAAACATTCAGATAGAAACTGAAACGAAACATTCAGATAGAAACTGAGATGAAACATTCCGATAGAAACTGAGATGAAACATTCAGATAGAAACTGAAACGAAACATTCAGATAGAAACTGAGATGAAACATTCAGATAGAAACTGAGATGAAACATTCCGATAGAAACTGAGATGAAACATTCCGATAGAAACTGAGATGAAACATTCAGATAGAAACTGAAACGAAACATTCAGATAGAAACTGAGATGAAACATTCCGATAGAAACTGAGATGAAACATTCAGATAGAAACTGAGATGAAACATTCAGATAGAAACTGAGATGAAACATTCAGATAGAAACTGAGATGAAACATTCAGATAGAAACTGAGATGAAACATTCAGATAGAAACTGAGATGAAACATTCCGATAGAAACTGAGATAAAACATTCCGATAGAAACTGAGATGAAACATTCCGATAGAAACTGAGATGAAACATTCAGATAGAAACTGAAACGAAACATTCAGATAGAAACTGAGATAAAACATTCAGATAGAAACTGAGATGAAACATTCCGATAGAAACTGAGATGAAACATTCAGATAGAAACTGAAACGAAACATTCAGATAGAAACTGAGATGAAACATTCCGATAGAAACTGAGATGAAACATTCAGATAGAAACTGAAACGAAACATTCAGATAGAAACTGAGATGAAACATTCCGATAGAAACTGAGATGAAACATTCAGATAGAAACTGAGATGAAACATTCAGATAGAAACTGAGATGAAACATTCAGATAGAAACTGAGATGAAACATTCAGATAGAAACTGAGATGAAACATTCAGATAGAAACTGAGATGAAACATTCCGATAGAAACTGAGATGAAACATTCAGATAGAAACTGAAACGAAACATTCAGATAGAAACTGAGATGAAACATTCAGATAGAAACTGAAACGAAACATTCAGATAGAAACTGAGATGAAACATTCAGATAGAAACTGAAACGAAACATTCAGATAGAAACTGAAATGAACCATTCATCAAAGGGGGGTTTATTGCCAAGCTGCTCCTCTGTTGTTAAATGTTTACCCAGCAGCCCAGCATGCATGTGCCTGCCCAGTGAATCCGCTCTCGTCATGAGCAGCACGCTGAAGCAGCTTCTTGTGAATCCGCTCTCGTCATGAGCAGCACGCTGAAGCAGCTTCTTGTGAATCCGCTCTCGTCATGAGCAGCACGCTGAAGCAGCTTCTTGTGAATCCGCTCTCGTCATGAGCAGCACGCTGAAGCAGCTTCTTGTGAATCCGCTCTCGTCATGAGCAGCACGCTGAAGCAGCTTCTTGTGAATCCGCTCTCGTCATGAGCAGCACGCTGAAGCAGCTTCTTGTGAATCCGCTCTCGTCATGAGCAGCACGCTGAAGCAGCTTCTTGTGAATCCGCTCTCGTCATGAGCAGCACGCTGAAGCAGCTTCTTGTGAATCCGCTCTCGTCATGAGCAGCACGCTGAAGCAGCTTCTTGTGAATCCGCTCTCGTCATGAGCAGCACGCTGAAGCAGCTTCTTGTGAATCCGCTCTCGTCATGAGCAGCACGCTGAAGCAGCTTCTTGTGAATCCGCTCTCGTCATGAGCAGCACGCTGAAGCAGCTTCTTGTGAATCCGCTCTCGTCATGAGCAGCACGCTGAAGCAGCTTCTTGTGAATCCGCTCTCGTCATGAGCAGCACGCTGAAGCAGCTTCTTGTGAATCCGCTCTCGTCATGAGCAGCACGCT
Source organism: Acipenser ruthenus (assembly GCF_902713425.1). NCBI lineage: Eukaryota > Metazoa > Chordata > Actinopteri > Acipenseriformes > Acipenseridae > Acipenser > Acipenser ruthenus. Next base: position 77,819 of record NC_081217.1, read on the forward strand.
GAAGCAGCTTCTTGTGGCGAGTCTCAGATCTTTACTGCCGCTGGCAAAATGGCTCGGCTTGGCAACTGGCCACCTGCTATCGTCTGCTGCAGGAAAGGCTTGAATTACCAGTTTGGTTGGCTGAGTGGTTGGCGTTTATTGTTGTTCTGTTGGGCAGCTGCTGAGGTTGTTAGCTTGACTGCAATTACACATACGCACGTGGCACCATACCATGCGGATTTCATACATATTTATTATTTATTACAGACTAAGACATTTATTACAGACTAAGTCACTGGTGAAATCAGTTTGACAGTCTCCAAACAAAACCATGACACAATTCTACAGAAAACTGTGAACATTGATAAGCTGCCTGAAAAGGCAATGACTGGACCCAGTGTGGGGGTTAGTTCACTCTCTGAATATAGTGGAGGTGTGGGGGGGTAGTTCTCTCTCTGAATATAGTGGAGGTGTGGAGGGTAGTTCTCTCTCTGAATATAGTGGAGGTGTGGGGGGTAGTTCTCTCTCTGAATATAGTGGAGGTGTGGGGGGGTAGTTCACTCTCTGAATATAGTGGAGGTGTGGGGGGTAGTTCTCTCTCTGAATATAGTGGAGGTGTGGGGGGTAGTTCTCTCTCTGAATATAGTGGAGGTGTGGGGGGGTAGTTCTCTCTCTGAATATAGTGGAGGTGTGGGGTGTAGTTCTCTCTCTGAATATAGTGGAGGTGTGGGGGGTAGTTCTCTCTCTGAATATAGTGGAGGTGTGGGGTGTAGTTCTCTCTCTGAATATAGTGGAGGTGTGGGGGGTAGTTCTCTCTCTGAATATAGTGGAGGTGTGGGGGGTAGTTCTCTCACTGAATATAGTGGAGGTGTGGGGGGGTAGTTCTCTCTCTGAATATAGTGGAGGTGTGGAGGGGTAGTTCTCTCTCTGAATATAGTGGAGGTGTGGGGGGTAGTTCTCTCTCTGAATATAGTGGAGGTGTGGGGGGTAGTTCTCTCTCACAGATAATCAAACATCACAGACTCGAGAGCTGGGCTGAGGGGCGCATGGAGAATGAATTGTGTTGATTGGCGTTGTAGGAATTTAATTGATCTCTTGACAAGACCTTCTTGTGCAATTCTGAAGGTGACATTGCTCTTTCAGTCCAGTCATGTCAGGGCACCTCATGTTTTTAAAACAAACAGAAATTACCCGTCCTCTTCCAGCAGAAAAAAAATCTCTCTGACCTATTTTTCTCATACCAGCCTTTTTTCACTTTCTTTAATTGGATTTCATTTTTTGTCTGCACCTCTCCTTGATAATATGAACACAGAATTTGAATCACGTGCTTGATAGAATCCCCCGCATACCAGTTTGGCTTCTCTCTCTCTCTCTCTCTCTCTCTCTCTCTCTCTCTCTCTCTCTCTCTCTCTCGCTCTCTCTCTCTCTCTCTCTCTCTATCTATCTCTCCTCAAACCACCTTGACAAATATAAAGAATAATCCCTGGATCTGTGGTGCGTTTGCTGAAGTGCAAGCCAAGCCCCCTGAGAGCAGAGCGCTCCTGCAGAGCCTGTCTGGCATAGCGATGGCCTGTCTGGCTGCAATCATGAGGTAACGTCTGGGTTTTCCAGCACGCTGCAGAGCACACCCTGCAATACAAACAGCACGTCTCACCAGCACCCAGGACAGAGGAAGAACGTTTGCTGACAAACACACACACACACACACGCGCACACACACACACGCACACACACCCCTACACACACACACACACACACAAACACACACAAACACAATCACACCCCTACACACACACACACACACACACACACACAAGGCTGCATATTCACTCGTCTCATTTTCCTTTTCTATAGAGAATTTATTAAACATAAATTAGGTATGAATCAGTAACATTGATTGAATCAATAACAATAACAATAACATGAATCAATAACAATGACACCAGCGAAGTTAGGCTCTAGGCTCTGTCTCTTAGGCTTGTGTATGTGGCTTCAAACCTGCATCTTTACAAGCATCCTTAGAGCTGGGCTGCATGCAAGCTAAAGGGAGTTTAAGAGATCTGGAATGCATGCAAGCTAAAGGGTGTTTAAGAGATCTGGAATGCATGCAAGCTAAAGGGTGTTTAAGAGATCTGGAATGCATGCAAGCTAAAGGGAGTTTAAGAGATCTGGAATGCATGCAAGCTAAAGGGAGTTTAAGAGATCTGGAATGCATGCAAGCTAAAGGGTGTTTAAGAGATCTGGAATGCATGCAAGCTAAAGGGAGTTTAAGAGATCTGGAATGCATGCAAGCTAAAGGGAGTTTAAGAGATCTGGAATGCATGCAAGCTAAAGGGAGTTTAAGAGATCTGGAATGCATGCAAGCTAAAGGGAGTTTAAGAGATCTGGAATGCATGCAAGCTAAAGGGAGTTTAAGAGATCTGGAATGCATGCAAGCTAAAGGGAGTTTAAGAGATCTGGAATGCATGCAAGCTAAAGGGTGTTTAAGAGATCTGGAATGCATGCAAGCTAAAGGGAGTTTAAGAGATCTGGAATGCATGCAAGCTAAAGGGTGTTCAAGGAGTTTTATGAGATTACGTTAAAAAGCCCTCTTTGACATTTTCACATGTGCCATGGCTAAAGATAAAGATGCAATAACATTATTGATGTATCTGGCCCTATTTGCTAACTAATTAGCAAAATGTTACTGTTTATGCCCTCTAAACTTTTGGTAATTAGTTGCGGGTGAAGGATTGGCCCCATACATCCTTGGAGTTCTCACAGACTCTAATTAGTTAATCATTTGTGTTTGATTTGTGCCTACCGGTGGATTGTCCTGTAGACATTACCCAGCTGATAAACTCTCATTAATTAGTAATGAATGTGTAAGACATGCCTGATGTTTTAGAAGCTTAATTCAATCATAACATCTTAAACAGAGATTTTTAGAATAAAACAACTCCAGCCATCATTTCTCCTTATTTCCAAGACTAGATAACTGAGGTGACATTTACATGCACTGCCGGTCTCCACAGCTAGTGCACAGAACAGGCTGCATACACTCAGTTATTCCAATCTCTCCCTGGGTGAAAACAGCCTCAATTTCCTTCACTGGCAAAGAGAGTTCCGAGGCTATTTGCAAAGAGTTAGAGGCAGCTCCCAGTCCCCTTGAAAAGATGCCGTAGCTCCTACTTTAGCTTATCTGGTACAGAAACGCTGTCCAATTGAATGACTGAAAAAGATTCTGACTCTTATCTTTGTAGTCAGACCCAGAAGAGTGGAAGCTTTGAACTTTGCTTTAGGGATAATTACTCATTCTCACTAAATTAGACTCCTCATGAGTCATGCTAGCCAGAGCCTCCATGACTGAGTTCAGTGTAGTGCAGGGAGCTCGCTTGTATTGCTTTATGTTGACACAGTCTGATATTTTTTAGTTTAATCTTTGACACCAGCCATTTGAAATTGGAGGAGCCTCTCTCTGTTCAATAGGACTGCAGGAGCCTCTCTCTGTTCAATAGGACTGGAGGAGCCTCTCTCTGTTCAATAGGACTGGAGGAGCCTCTCTGTTCAATAGGACTGGAGGAGCCGCCTCTCTCTGTTCAATAGGACTGGAGGAGCCTCTCTCTGTTCAATAGGACTGGAGGAGCCTCTCTCTGTTCAATAGGACTGGAGGAGCCGCCTCTCTCTGTTCAATAGGACTGGAGGAGCCGCCTCTCTCTGTTCAATAGGACTGGAGGAGCCTCCTCTCTCTGTTCAATAGGACTGGAGGAGCCTCTCTGTTCAATAGGACTGGAGGAGCCGCCTCTCTCTGTTCAATAGGACTGGAGGAGCCTCTCTCTGTTCAATAAGACTGGAGGAGCCTCTCTGTTCAATAGGACTGGAGGAGCCTCTCTCTGTTCAATAGGACTGGAGGAGCCGCCTCTCTCTGTTCAATAGGACTGGAGGAGCCTCCTCTCTCTGTTCAATAGGACTGGAGGAGCCTCTCTGTTCAATAGGACTGGAGGAGCCGCCTCTCTCTGTTCAATAGGACTGGAGGAGCCGCCTCTCTCTGTTCAATATGGTGTCCAATCTTATTTTATAAAGCGAGTATCTTGTGATCCACCCTGTTTATAAATTTCTGAAACCGTTGATGACTGTGTCAGTTTCGACACCTGACCCCCATGTACTGCAAATGCATTAACTGTAATTATTAAAACACAGTGAAGAGAAGCCACTTATCCCACTCATTGCTTTGTTCAGAACCAAACCTGGACACTTTGTACCTGTCGTTTTATAACCAGACTTCTAAACAAACAGCCTCTCCAGCCTGCCGGAGTCCGACACTCTGTCAGTCCTGTGTGAGCTCACTGATTACACTGGACCAGAACAAGCCTGTGAGTCCAGTCCCACGTGGGTGTGCTTTCAGTAGCTGTCAGGATTCATGGGATTCTCTTGTTTTGCACCCCTGTCAGTCAGTGTGCTTCTCTGTGCTCCGTGCCCCCACCTCCACTAACACACTAACACTGTTTGTTTATCAAACTGGAAGCATCTCACCCTCAATTCGGCTCTGCATACAAAAACCACTGAGGCAGAAAAAGCTTCTGTTTTTTATTGTTTTTGTTGCTGGTAAACATTATCTGAGCCGCGAGGTTTCTGCAGAGAGAGCTGAGGAAGCAGATCCCCATGGGGGGGTCAGTGGTGACTGGGGTGGCAGGGGGGTCTGTGACCCAAACAATGTCTAGACAGCCATAAAACCCGATGAATCAGCGAGCACCATCGCACAGCAGAAGCAGCTCTTTGTCCTCCCCATGATTGCACAGAGCAAGAGCCAGGAGAGGGTCTGGAGAGGCAGAGTGTGTTATTATTATTATTATTATTTATTTCTTAGCAGACGCCCTGATCCAGGGTGACTTACAATTGTTACAAGATGTCGCATTATACATTATTTCACATTATACAGATATCACATTATTTTTACATACAATTACCCATTTATACAGTTGGGTTTTTACTGGAGCAATCTAGGTAAAGTACCTTGCTCAAGGGTACAACAGCAGTGTCCCCCACTGGGGATTGAACCCACAACCCTCCGGTCAAGAGTCCAGAGCCCTAACCACTACTCCACACTGCTGCCCCAGCTGCCTCCCTCCCTCTCTGAGAGGTATTGATCCAGGCATCTCCTGGTTCTGAGATGATCAAAGGGCACATCAACTCCTTTCTCATCGTGCCTTTATAAAGGGAAGCCATGCTAGCGAGGGTCCTGTCTGGAGTGGGACTCCCAGCCCACGCAGCACTCAGGAGAAATGTGAGATACCCAGCACCCCCAGTGTGATGATTGAGATCTGACAGCATTTCAATCAGAGAACTAGACCCCGGACTGGAAGTGCCCCTGGTTCAGAGTCCTCTTTCTTTAGCCAACACCCATTCATAGTTCCTTTATCTTGTGCCACTAGAACATCAAATCACACAAACCTTTTATTTCCCTCCAGGTGCTGAATAAGTATGATTGTAAGTGCGTGACATTTTTCAAGTAGCTGCATCAATAATATCCTACTTGCCTAATTACAAAGGAAATCTGTTACAGCTGACGTGTCCGTGCTACTGACTGGCACTTGAAACAAGCAGTGTCACAGAAACAGATAATCCTGCACAGAATCAGGTAGCAGAGACACCCTTAAAACTGCCAGAAAAACACTGAGATCTGGCAACGATGCTGGGAGTCTGTTTCAACCGAAAGACAGCCAAGTTATCTTGTAACAGTCTTCACAGTAAATCTGAATTGTAATCGAATGCAAGTGAAGACTTTGGAATCCTTGAGGACAGTCAGTCGGTCCGCTTCATCCCCAGCCATGGCTCCCAGGCTTATTCTTCGAAGATCAAAAGCAAGCATTCGGCTGATGAGCATTTGCATGGATTTCAAAAATATGCGCAGAAGTTGTTATGGTGATAAATAATAAAGGATGCCGCTTGTTGTGTCGCTGGCAGAGGCAGGCAGGAAGAAAAACCTCTATTGAAATAGAGCTGGAAGGATTGGAGTTTGGAAGTGAACTCCGGTTTCTGTTTCTCTAATGCATCTTGAAATATTTACAAACCCGCTATTTACGGGAGGTTAAAAGCATATTATATATTGCAGCACAATAACTACAATGCGAAAGCACATTTACCTTTAGTAATCAAGGTTTGTCAAAGTACTGGAATTGTGTCTTTGAAGCAATTTGCCTGCACTGTAAGCTGATGCTTGTGCGTGTATGTGGGGGCGTGCAACATGTTTGAATCAATGGCTGTATATTGCTGGGAGAGCCCTGGATGCACAGAGGACAATAGGAATCTATAGCAGAGCCCAGCAGCTCTCTTGATGAAAGAACAAGGTTCAGCTGTCTGGGTGCATCAGTGGGTGAACTGCAGCACATTCCTCCACAGGCTTGCTAGGTCTGCAAGCCATGCTGTGCTCCTGCAGATCAGTGCAGTGCCAGGTCTGCAAGCCATGCTGCCCCGTCACTGTCTCTCAAACACTGACCACAGCCAGGCATCACCTCCCATTGCTCCTCATTGTCCCCTCTCCTCCCCGTCACTGCCTCTCAATCACTGACCACAGCCAGGCATCACCTCCCATTGCTCCTCATTGTCCCCTCTCCTCCCCGTCACTGCCTCTCAAACACTCACCACAGCCAGGCATCACCTCCCATTGCTCCTCACTGTCCCCTCTCCTCCCTGTCACTGCCTCTCAAACACTCTGACAGCAGGCGAGCATCACCTCCCATCCGTTGCACAAGGATCCCCTTTGAAGTCACAATCCCACTCCCTGCTCCAGCGTCACACACTGAATAAAACATCTATCAGGAAGGCTGAGGCTGGTTCGTGGCCTGTCCCGACACGTCTGCAGCTCGCTGACGCTGTTGATGAGGTGTTCATCACGGAGAGCAGAGCGCGGGCAGAGGAGGTGTTTCCAGACCAGCCTGCTTCCTGCTTGCAAAGCGCAAACAGGAGCAACAGAGCCCTTAACCCTAGAGCATCCTAAACCCACTATTCCATCACTGCAGGCATGTTGACCAGGTCAAATGTGCATCACACAAAAAACCTCTCTCTCTCTCTCTCTCTCTCTCTCTCTCTCTCTCTCTCTCTCTCTCTCTCTCTCTCTCTCTCTCTCTCTCTCTCTCTCTCTCTATATATATATATATATATATATATATATATATATATATATTTGTGGATTGTGGGGTATACACTCACTATTCACACAAGACAGAATACCTTTATACAAAGGAGAGCTGTGTATTTATTTCTGAAAGCAGATCTTTTATTTTCATGCTGAATGGGTCAGAAATAGCTTGATACAAACTACAAGAGAAAGAGGAACAATGAACCCTCTCTTCTGCTTTAAATCAATCAAAGAGTGAACAGAATGCTTTTAACAGATCCGATGCTTGCAGAGCTGCAGTTATTTTCCTTTCCAGTATTGAAAAATGGATTTTGCACGGCATGCTGAGCATCTGGAAGTAATTTAATAACTCGGCAGACTGCTCTTAATTTCAGGACCCGACGGGAGAGGAGTCTGGAAAGGAAGACAGTCTGTATTTCTCATTTCAGAAGGAGTCCCTGTGCACCTCACTGATGCTCTGTATTTCTCATATCAGGTGTCCCTGTGCACTTCACTGATGCTCTGTATTTCTCATATCAGGAGTCCCTGTGCACCTCACTGATGCTCTGTATTTCTCATATCAGGAGTCCCTGTGCACCTCACTGATGCTCTGTATTTCTCATATCAGGAGTCCCTGTGCACCTCCCTGATGCTCTGTATTTCTCATATCAGGAGTCCCTGTGCACCTCACTGATGCTCTGTATTTCTCATATCAGGAGTCCCTGTGCACCTCCCTGATGCTCTGTATTTCTCATATCAGGAGTCCCTGTGCATCTCCCTGATGCTCTGTATTTCTCATCTCAGAAGAAGGGCTATCAGAAGAGCGATGGAGCCCGTGACTTGCAGACTGCTCCTGTTGTCATTGTGCTGTTTAACTGGGTGGCAGGACCTCCCTGCAGAATCCCATTGCTGTGCCTCAGCTGTGGAGCAAGCAGGCTGGAGAGGGGAAGGTTACAGACACAACACTGCAGATCAATAGCGGTCGTCTAGTTTATTAAACACAAGGCACTTCCTAATGTCTGGGGAGGCTTGCAGTTAAATCAATATGGGAAAGGAAATCGCAGAGTCCTCTTCTCTGACTTCATCACTGAAACACACTGAGACAAGGCTTTGAGTACATTTACTCATTAGAGTTACTTGAAAACTCAAACAGCTTGGAGTAGTTCACTTAAAGCTACAAGTATTCGTATGATTCACGGAAGCAGCGCTCCTCTAAAGCATCAAATAAGACGATGCAGCTCTGGAATCTTCACCCCCGCAGTATCCTGGGATTCCACACATTTCTAAATGTTCTCACACTTTTGTGTTCAATTTTTTGTTGACGAGTTCATTGTCAACATTCATTGTTTTCATCAGGCGAAATTTTAATAAACATGTTTACTGAATAAATGGTTTCCTTTGGCAGCTTCCCTTTGTCTGTAAGTTAGAAAGAAAAAGAAAAAGAAAAAGGAAACAGCTTTCTTTTCCTGAGTGCTGGCAGTTTCCTACAGCTGTGTTTTGTTACTGAATATTTTGCTGGTTAGTTTGGCACAGTCTTTATTTATGTTCCAGTAAAGCTTCATACAAGGGCTTTTATTTAAAACTGCAGCTCTCCTTCCCTCCGCTTAATTGATTCCAGACATTTCCTCTTTCACTCTGAATCCAACTCTGGAAGCGGGGCGCAGCCAAGAACGCAGACCTGTGAACCCCCTGAGCGCCTCGACCCCCCCGCTCCGTCCTGAGAGGGGCGCGGTGCAGATACACCCTGGGGTGTCATGTACTTCACCAAGCTCAATGCTGAAATACACATACATGCTTTATAGCTTTATATTAACCAGTAATTCCAGGCTAATAATGAGAGAAGGAGCTGCCTTTCTCTCAGTTACACAGTCCTAATAATTAAACATCACTAAATAATAAAAATTATTGTAGTTTTGTAGTCCATTGCTATTGAACCCTCAGCCTCAGTAGCTGTGTGTGGTTGCTCTGGTCCATTGCTCTTGAACCCTCAGCTTCGGTAGCTGTGTGTGGTTGCTCTGGTCCATTGCTCTTGAACCCTCAGCTTCGGTAGCTGTGTGTGGTTGCTCTGGTGCATTTCTATTGAACCCTCAGCCTTGGTAGCTGTGTGTGGTTGCTCTGGTCCATTGCTCTTGAACCCTCAGCTTCGGTAGCTGTGTGTGGTTGCTCTGGTCCATTGCTCTTGAACCCTCAGCTTCAGTAGCTGTGTGTGGTTGCTCTGGTCCATTGCTCCTGAACCCTCAGCTTCGGTAGCTGTGTGTGGTTGCTCTGGTCCATTGCTATTGAACCCTCAGCTTCGGTAGCTGTGTGTGGTTGCTCTGGTCCATTGCTCTTAAACCCTCAGCTTCGGTAGCTGTGTGTGGTTGCTCTGGTCCATTGCTCTTAAACCCTCAGCTTCGGTAGCTATGTGTGGTTGCTCTGGTGCATTGCTCTTGAACCCTCAGCCTCGGTAGCTGTGTGTGGTTGCTCTGGTCCATTGCTCTTGAACCCTCAGCCTCGGTAGCTGTGTGTGGTTGCTCTGGTCCATTGCTCTTGAACCCTCAGCCTCGGTAGCTGTGTGTGGTTGCTCTGGTCCATTGCTCTTGAACCCTCAGCCTCGGTAGCTGTGTGTGGTTGCTCTGGTCCATTGCTCTTGAACCTTCAGCTTCGGTAGCTGTGTGTGGTTGCTCTGGTCCATTGCTCTTGAACCCTCAGCCTCGGTAGCTGTGTGTGGTTGCTCTGGTCCATTGCTCTTGAACCCTCAGCTTCGGTAGCTGTGTGTGGTTGCTCTGGTCCATTGCTCTTGAACCCTCAGCTTCGGTAGCTGTGTGTGGTTGCTCTGGTCCATTGCTCTTAAACCCTCAGCTTCGGTAGCTGTGTGTGGTTGCTCTGGTGCATTGCTATTGAACCCTCAGCTTCGGTAGCTGTGTGTGGTTGCTCTGGTCCATTGCTCTTGAACCCTCAGCTTCGGTAGCTGTGTGTGGTTGCTCTGGTCCATTGCTCTTGAACCCTCAGCCTCGGTAGCTGTGTGTGGTTGCTCTGGTGCATTGCTATTGAACCCTCAGCTTCGGTAGCTGTGTGTGGTTGCTCTGGTCCATTGCTCTTAAACCCTCAGCTTCGGTAGCTGTGTGTGGTTGCTCTGGTCCATTGCTCTTGAACCCTCAGCCTTGGTAGCTGTGGTCCAGTGTAAACCATCAGAGCAGACAAGCCTGCTGCTGCAGCACAGTAAATACAGCCTGCAAAGTCAATCAGACCCTGGTCACTGTCTCAACACTGCCTCCCCTACTGGCTTGCTGGAGATCCCACGAAGCCAATGGTTTATGACTTCTGCCAAGGCCATCACATATACTCAAACAGAAATGCTGCTGTTGTTTTTTTATTATTCTTATTTTTATTTTTATTTTGAATGTTATTCTTATTCTTATTGTTTCCTCTCTAGCTAAATAATCAAGTGAAATATACCTGATACTTACAAACAGTACACACCTTGCATCTTTGCTTAACACACTGCCTGTCTGTGAGCTACAGACAGACTATAGCTCTATTCCTATGCATGAGGTCCTGTACTTGAGCTCCAGGTCAAAGGCACCGTGAACAGTGAAGGAGCCTATTCAAAGACCCGTAGCATTGCACAATGGCAGGCTGGGGATTCAGTCCACTCACTGCAACAAGAACAAGGTCACGTCCGAGAGAGATAAGCGTGCAGCAGAACCTAATGTTCGCAAGACTGGGAAAAGAAGCATGTGTTCTATTCAATTATATCAGCGTAATTAGGCAATTAACAACGAGCAGACATCTGCCGACAAGCTGGAATTGAATCAGCATGCTGACCTTTCTTGTCCTGATGTTGTTGTCAGGTTTTTAAAAAAAGGGAACCCTGTCTGTCTGTCTGTCTGTCTGTCTGTCTGTCTGTCTGTCTGTCTGTCTGTCTGTCTCTGTCTGTCTGTCTGTCTGTCTGTCTGTCTGTCTGTCTCTCTGTCTGTCTGTCTGTCTGTCTGTCTCTGTCTGTCTGTCTGTCTGTCTGTCTGTCTCTCTGTCTCTCTGTCTGTCTGTCAGTGTGAGCCAGCCTCACAGCGTGCATGAAGAGTCACGATACACAGCACACTGGTGCGTTGAGCCAATCAGTGTGAGACAGCCTTATTGCTCTTCAGCATTCCCTGCACGCACAATACCTCATTTTCTGTAACAATAAAGCCTGTCATCCTGGTTTTGAAACACTGTTATTACTTCAAAGAAAATCACAAGGCACTTTGACAGAACTTATTAAACTACCTGACCCCTCACGACAGCAGCATTTGCACAAGAAATCGCATTTGACTGCTCAAAGCCTTATCTGAATTCTATTTTTTTATTTTTCTCACACGGCAAGCATTAGACCATCAAGTTCCACAGCGACCTGCCGTGACAGAAGTTCAAAGAGTTTAGTTCTGTCCTGTCGCAGCTCACTCAGGGTAATTACAGCTCAGCCGTTAGCAGGCTTCCAGGGCTGGGGCTGTGCTTCAGACACGGCCTCGCGTGCTGCATCACATCCCCTCCACCTCATCACTCATGCTTTGTTTCACTATGTACTTTCTGTGTTGAAGTGGGTGTAACGGGCAGTGTTGCGGGATGCGCTGCCGTGACGATTCTGTCCCCGGTCGGGTCCCCTGAGCTAGAAGCTCCACGAATGCAGACGAGCCCGGCTGGTGTGGTTCAGACACTCGCTTGCGGTGCGCGTGGTCGTGCCCAGCCTCCGCCCTGTTACAGGGGCGTGGGGAGTTTGAAGGATCAAGAGCTGATGCTGTGCAGTGATTATTCATTCGCATGGTTCACGTTGTTTTGATCATTTTGCATTTTTAACGCAGCAGTGCTATTCAGGCTTGGGGGTGTACAAAGAGCCAGTGAGGTAATGAAAACATTACAGACTGGGCCTGCAAGATGATTAAAATATCACACAGAGAGGATGAATCACAGCCACAATTAAACAAAATACCAGACCTGCAACCACAGAGCACACAGCCTGAGGCAGCTGCAATTCAGATCGTTGACTTCTTATTAAACTTCCACTAACAACTGGCGCATTACCATGTGCAGGTGACTCTCTTTCCATTTTTCCTCAATGAGACATTTTGCGGTTAACGTTGTAATTTACTCATGACAACCGACACGCTTTTCTTTCATTTATTTAAGAGCAGGAATACTATGAAGTCCACAATAATGAAACACTTGCACCTGTGGCTTAACTAATGGGACCATTGCCTTTTTATCTGAGAAAATAACAGCGTGACGGAGTGGATTAAGTAGAAATGCAAGGAAAAGTATGAGCAGCGAGGTTCACTTCATGTAGCTCAGCTCTGCACGCTGCTGAACGAGGCAGAGCTAGTGCTGAACGAGGCTGAGCTAGTGCTGAACGAGGCTGAGCTAGTGCTGAACGAGGCAGAGCTAGTGCTGAACTCAGCGTGCAGCTCTGTGCACTGCTGAACGAGGCAGAGCTAGTGCTGAACGAGGCTGAGCTAGTGCTGAACGAGGCTGAGCTAGTGCTGAACGAGGCAGAGCTAGTCCTGAACGAGGCTGAGCTAGTGCTGAACGAGGCTGAGCTAGTGCTGAACGAGGCAGAGCTAGTGCTGAACGAGGCAGAGCTAGTGCTGAACGAGGCAGAGCTAGTGCTGAACTCAGCGTGCAGCTCTGTGCACTGCTGAACGAGGCTGAGCTAGTGCTGAACGAGGCAGAGCTAGTGCTGAGCGAGGCTGAGCTAGTGCTGAACTCAGCGTGCAGCTCTGCCTGCTGCTGAACAAGGCTGAGCTAGTGCTGAACGAGGCTGAGCTAGTGCTGAACTCAGCGTGCAGCTCTGTGCACTGCTGAACGAGGCTGAGCTAGTGCTGAACTCAGCGTGCAGCTCTGTGCACTGCTGAACGAGGCTGAGCTAGTGCTGAACGAGGCAGAGCTAGTGCTGAACGAGGCTGAGCTAGTGCTGAACTCAGCGTGCAGCTCTGTGCACTGCTGAACGAGGCTGAGCTAGTGCTGAACGAGGCAGAGCTAGTGCTGAACTCAGCGTGCAGCTCTGTGCACTGCTGAACGAGGCTGAGCTAGTGCTGAACGAGGCTGAGCTAGTGCTGAACGAGGCAGAGCTAGTGCTGAACGAGGCTGAGCTAGTGCTGAACGAGGCTGAGCTAGTGCTGAACTCCTGGCCTGGTCATCTACTGCTAACAATACACGTCCAGCAAGCAGCAACACGTGACGGGATTGTCAGATTTTTACAAGGGTCTTGGTCAATCAGAGTCCTCGATTTGCCTAAGCCATTTTATACAATCTGAATATTGGTAGAGTGCTTTGCTGTCATGTTTCTCAAAGAGATGTGTAATATTATTTCCTATAGGAATGAGTCATATTTGTAACTTGTTCAGTGCACTGAAACGTCATCGTTTCTCTATGGGGTTGAAAGGGTTATATAATAATCATAAATAAACAAGCAGAAATGAAACAAGTAAGAATATTGAAATGAAGAAATTCTGTCTGACAGCCAACGAGGTGAGGGGCTGCTTGGCAGGGCTCTTCTTCAGAGCAAGATGAATAGGGCAGTGCAGCAATGTGATTTGCGCTGGTACAGCACTCCACTGAACAACACACCTGGAAGCACTCAGTGAAAAGAAAAGATCAAGCCGAAACATCATTATCCAGCTTGCCTTGCACTGCTAGGAGAGACGAAGAAAAGCAGGCTTACTGGGCTTTGAATTGGGCCGCTATGCATGGTACGTGTGCCATCCAGAGAGTGGATTGAAATCATATTCTCTGTGCAACGGCTGTGCCATTCAGAGAGTGGATTGAAATCATATTCTCTGTGCAACTGCTGTGCCATTCAGAGAGTGGATTGAAATCATATTCTCTGTGCAACGGCTGTGCCATTCAGAGAGTGGATTGAAATCATATTCTCTGTGCAACTGCTGTGCCATTCAGAGAGTGGATTGAAATCATATTCTCTATGCCACGGCTGTGCCATTCAGAGAGCGGATGCCCCTGCAGCATTTAATACCAGACAGGTATTGCCAACCTGCATCCGGCACACTTCGGAAACGCCGCTGAAATAATATGAAATGAAGCAGCTTTAGTAATTTGTCTTTCGCGTGCCGGTGCGGAAAGGAAAGCGTTGAGTTGAGATAGAGGAGCTTTGTTGCTAAGAAACATCCCTCTGGCTGTGACAAGGTCCTGGAGGTCCAGCCCCTGTCTGAGGGCTGGGTGTCTGTGGACAGAAGGAATCGACAGTACAATGCAAAGCACGAGTCAACCAAACGTTATTAATCAGGAGGTGATTCAACACCTGATTACATTCTTCACAGAGCGCTAAGAAATCCATACTGGGGTTATCTTTACTTCCACAAATAATACAAACAGTGGCTTAGAGTCAGGAGATCAAGAGTATAATGATATACTATCCTATATACTATCCTGGCTCTGCTTAATTCTTCACACACACACACACACAGGCATGTAACAAAATAAACACGAATCCTTCAAATATAAATATAAATATATATAAAAAAAATATATATATATATATATAGATAGATAGATAGATAGATAGATAGATAGACATTGGGTTGTGTCTTGTTTTCCTCCAGCCGCTGGCGATGTGAATCATGGCTCCCGTCCCAGAGACCTGGCCTTTGCGTGCCTGAGATATAATGACCAGTCAAGTGTGATGGTAGTCCATGATTAGGCTTGCATTTGTACTGTTGTTGCAATCAAGTCTGTTTTGGAAGGTAGGGGAGCATGCCTGGACTGCTGTCTGCAGAGTCCCACTCTCTCAGTGCAGACAGGCACAGAGCAGAGCTGCAAACCACCACAGCCGTCCTGGTTTAGAATGGAGCACAGCCTCACTGCTCATGATATCTGACAGCTCAATGCACTCCACACTTCCACATGAACCACAAAGAGATAATGACCAACTTTACTGGAACAATAAGAGCTTTTACAGAATGTTAAAATGGATCTCACCGAGACTTTCTTTCTTTCTTTCTTTCTTTCTTTCTTTCTTTCTTTCTTCCTGTTCTGATAGCAACAGACCTGAATGCAGGACGGGTTTGAGGTTAGAACAAGCACAGGGAGGGACATTAATAATGGGGGGAATGTTTGGGGTGTCTATAACCGAGAACAAAGTTATTGGATAAAAACACAAGAGAAACCAGCAAAGAGAAAGTATAAGACCCGGGTTTGGTTTTCAAGTACATTATCTCTGTTCATATACCTAGATACTGTCATCATAGCAGTTTTTCTTCAAAAAGATCGCCGTGCACAAACTATCAGATTGTACCTTTTCTTGCAAGGGCTGTGTTGCATTGAAGCATCTTTTAATCCCTTTCAGTTTCAAAGCTTATTGAGCTGACAGATCCAAGGCAGCAGAACCCGACGTCACGGCTTTGATCCCGGTCCACGCAGCACAGCGAGTGAAAGAGGAGCCGACATGGCAGGGGAGCGCACGCTCCTCTATACAAACACAGTGACGGACCCCCGGCTCAGCCCGCACTGCGGGACATTTCACTGCCTGTGTGCCAGACTGCTGCCTGTCCTTTACAACCAGCACAGGTGCACATAGACCACCAGCTCACTGACCTTGATTGTGGATTAGGTGTGAGGAAGTGACCCCAAAGATGCAATGTATAATTATCAGAAGATGTGGAAACGTGTTGGCAGCTTCATCACCATCACTGTTAGTGAATGAATTAATGAATGAATGAACTCATTGATTAGTCATTTAGTAGACGTTTTTAACCAAAACGACTTGCAAAGACTTGGGGGTGAACCATGCATCACAACTGCTGCTGCAGAGACACTTCCAATAGGACCTTGTTTGTTTGACCTCTCATCCGAAGGACGGAGCACAAGGAGGTTCAGTGACTTGCTCAGGGTCCCACACAGTGAGTCAGTGGTGGAGCCGGGTTTGAACAGGAACCTCCTGGCATCAAGCCCTTCTTTAACCACTGGACCACCAAGCCTCCCATTATACTTTAACACTCTGTTTCCAACCTCATTGCTGTCCGGGTATATAACCCTTCTTCTATTATTAATAATAATAATAATAATAATAATAATAATAATAATAATAATAATAATAATAATAATAATAATAATACCTAATGCTGAACATGCCGGTGAGTCGGAGTGTCCCAGCACATCAAGCAGTCTCTTATCCCAGGATCTAGGCTGGCTCTTTGATGTCATCTGAGGTTATGAAGCACATAATGGCAAAACCACATGGATAAGTTAACATCCACGTGGATTAGTTACCCTCGCAATTCTTTACAGTAGTATTTCAGGAGCTTGTTGCATGAGCTTATTCACTAGCGACCCCTATTGAAGCAACTTGGGATTGCGTTTACAAAGCAGAGCTGAAATACTGTGCAGTCATCTGCGTGCTTCCAAACTGCTGATAGGATTGCGCAGAAGGAAGACGATTAACCACCATTGACTGATGCTACAGCTGAATATACTGCAGTACTGTAGAGAGACTGTATATACAGCACTGTGAATACACAGACACACTCCTGTGAATATACTGCAGTACTGTAGAGAGACTGTATATACAGCACTGTGAATACACAGACACACTCCTGTGAATATACTACAGTACTGTAGAGAGACTGTATATACAGCACTGTGAATACACAGACACACTCCTGTGAATATACTACAGTACTGTAGAGAGACTGTATATACAGCACTGTGAATACACAGACAGACAAAGATTATCCTTTTCCCCGATTCTCAGATGCAGACTATATTGGTCAGTGAGTGAAATGACTCGATGTTCCACATCAGCAGTGGAGATGGTGCCATGTTTCCACTGAGGGGCATGATTGTGAATCTCCAGAGTGGTTCAGAGCTGCCTCTCAAGATGAAGGCTTTGTGTGATCGTCCACAGTGCAGTTTCATTGCTGAGCACTCATTGAAATGCCCTTCGTTAAGATCATTAGACCGCCTGGGGTACGAGGTGTTCGTTCTCCTTGATCTTTCAGAGGCTGGCCCCTGACCTGCTACATCTGCCATACGGAGGACGTTTTGGGAACAACGTTACCTGGGTATTTTGTGCTTGTTTTATGAGACTGTGGATCATAGTCAAATTGATCCATTTAAAATGCAATGTTGGAGCCTCCAGAGAGATTTTGCACATTCATTCTCTGCTGTTGCGTTATAAAATCATATTGCTTTTTAGCTATTTTTATAATGGTGCCTTGGAAACAGGGTGCAGCCTTGCCAATCTCCATCCATTAGCTTTGCAGAAGTGTGCTTTGTGTTGCCCTTTCAGACAAATAATCACACACATCGGTTTTAAACATCAATAAGCATACAAATAAACTGGTAGCCGGGAGATGCTGGTGTTTCAATCTGAGCTCTGACTCATCGGCCACTGCTCAAGATATCTATCTCATAAACCCAGGTGCTCTGGATGCTCAATTTAAAGGATATGTTATTACGTTATTTGTTTATTTAGCAGACGCCTTTATCCAAGGCGACTTACAGAGACTAGGGTGTGTGAACTATGCATCAGCTGCAGAGTCACTTACAACTACGTCTCACCCGAAAGACGGAGCACAAGGAGGTGAAGTGACTTGCTCAGGGTCACACAGTGAGTCACTGGCTGACGTGGGATTTAAACCTGGGACCTCCTAGTCACAAGCCCTTTTCTTTAACCACTGGACCAGACAGCCTCCTATGTTCCTACCAATCACATTTCAGTAGTGTCTTCCACCCCTGCCTTACCTTTAAAGATGCTTTTATAATTCTGAAAGGTTCTGTTGCTCTTGTTATTTTTTCTTCAGATTCTGAACGGTTCTGTTGCTCTTGTTTTTTTTTCTTCAGATTCTGAACGGTTCTGTTGCTCTTGTTTTTTTTTCTTCAGATTCTGAACGGTTCTGTTGCTCTTGTTTTTTTTCTTCAGATTCTGAACGGTTCTGTTGCTCTTGTTTTTTTTTCTTCAGATTCTGAACGGTTCTGTTGCTCTTGTTTTTTTTCTTCAGATTCTGAACGGTTCTGTTGCTCTTGTTTTTTTTTCTTCAGATTCTGAACGGTTCTGTTGCTCTTGTTTTTTTTTCTTCAGATTCTGAACGGTTCTGTTGCTCTTGTTATTTTTTCTTCAGATTCTGAACGGTTCTGTTGCTCTTGTTATTTTTGTAGTTTTTTTTCTTCCTCTCACTGGTTGCCATGCTTGCTTGCTTTCTTGCTGGCCTGTGTTGTTTTTGCCATCTTGCTTTCCTACCTGCTTATTCATGTAATATTTGGACTTTTCCACTGGAAGGACTCCATCTGCCTGGTGGAATCGTACAGAAGCCTTAGTCGTATATCTCACAGTGTTTTGTAATCAGGAAGGCTAGTGTAATACTGAAAGACCCAATCAGCACAGTGCAGTCTATACCTGCTCTACTCAGACACACTCTCTTATGGCACACATACTCATGTAGTGGAGGGGCAGGGCGTGTGTGAACAGCAGGGTATGATTCACATGATGTCACGAGACAGGCCAATGGAATGGTTGTGATGTAAATTATTGCAATGCTATAGATGCAGTCCTCTTGTGAAGAGCTGGCATGCATTCTGTACATAGGAGAGGCAGTATGAAGCATTGCACCAGAAGGAAACTTTCACAGATTTTTGTCTTTGTCTTCTTGGCCTGATCTGCCGTCATACTGGAGTTGCGAAAGGCATCAGTGTCTGCTCTGGGAGTGCTGGAGCAGCCAGGGGAGGTGATAATGTGGTGTTTGTAAAATCTACAGACTGGAAAAATGAGACACTAACATCCCCATGGCTGATGATTTCCATCTGTTAAATCATTCAGACTTCGGCTGCCAGATCTGCATCTGCCTGCAAAATCAGCCAACACGTCTGGTACATTCACTGATGCACTGGAGCTACTCAGCGCTGGGGCAAGAGGACACCGTGAACTACTGGAGAAACTAGCAAAATAAGCACCAGCATACAGGGTGAGCAATACATATCATACCATACAAAACAGTGCTTATTATTACAGACTGTACCCTTTCAATTGAAGCCATCAGAGCAAGCACACTGTTTTAAACTAGAGACATGTGCAGCACAAGTTCCCAAGCTTCCTTCTCTGAGTATGGACCATAGAAAACACAGAGTATATCCCATAAGAAACACTGAGTATATCCCATAAGAAACACTGAGTATATCCCATAAGAAACACTGAGTATATCCCATAAGAAACACTGAGTATATCCTATAAGAAACACTGAGTATATCCCATAAGAAACCCTGAGTATATCCTATAAGAAACCCTGAGTATATCCCATAAGAAACACTGAGTATATCCTATAAGAAACACTGTACTCAGGGGCTTTGACAGCGGCCACACGCAGCTTCAGCTCTGTGCCTCCCTCTGTTTTATTAAACATATTCTACAGGGACCTGGATAACCCTTTCACAGTGCAATAGTTTCACAGGTCACTGTGCTCTGCCATGCTTTTATTTTCCATACCTCTCCGCTCTCTGATAAAAGCACCATTGTGAGTGCCACTGACTTTACAGGAGCTGCAAGAAATAAAAAGGCAATTAAACAGCCGTCCAGGACTGCAGAGCACTCGGCTCCCGAGGGCTGCTTGACAGTCTGGCTGAATTGTGCTGATAACAAAACTGAGCAACGCAGCACAAATCTCAACCCAGGCATATACAAGAGGCTTCTGGGAGAATGTAGAGAGCTGTTAGCAAATCCAGACAGCCTCGTGTCATTGCAGCAACAACAAGAAGAAACCTGGATAGAAAATGAGCTGCTTCCAGTCTGAACTGACGATCCCTGAAGACAGACTCCTTCTCACTTTAGCATGTCTAATGTAACAGTCTGTGCTTACTATTCCTATGAGGAAAGGGGTCGCGCACACACACACACACACACACAGACACACTCACACACTCACACACAGACACACTCACACACAGACACACACACACACACACACACACTCACACACAGACACACACACACACATACACACAGACACACACACACACACACACACACACAGACACACACACACACACACACACACAGACACACACACACACTCACACACAGACACACACACACACACACACACACACACACACACACACACACACACACACACATATGTGTCAGTATGTCAGGGTATGCATTGACTTGCTTCAGTGTACGGATGCCTTTTATGGCAACAGTTTTTGTGACTGTTACCACAGCAACAGTAACAATGGATGAGGTCACACAGAGTTCCATTGCCAAGGTAACAGTAAACAAAGTAAGAGATCCAGACACTTGCACATGTGTTGAGGGACTGAGACACTGACAGACATGGCTGCAGCCAAAAGCAACACAAACCCAGCGAAAGCATGCAACTTCGTGGGTCAAGATCAGATCTGGTAAATGAATGGTTCAGTATGAAGGCGCATGTTCAATATGACATGCATTTGAAAGTGTATATAGATAGATAGATAGATAGATAGATAGATAGATAGATAGATAGATAGATAGATAGATAGATAGATAGACAGATAGATAGATAGATAGATAGATAGATAGATAGATAGATAGATAGATAGGGTTTTACTTCATATGCTTTGCTGATTATGAAGACCCTGTATATTATGCTATGATCACATTGCAGGTAAGTGACTGTGTAGATGTACAGCTGGAGACACTGGAGGTTGCTGCTGGATACTGTACTGCATTTTCCTCATCTCATTTGGGGAGAATAAAGTTTTAGTGTGGATTGTTGTATAGAGTAAAGTGTGGTATTTTGTGTTTAATTAGCACAGAAAAGTGTTGCAAAGCTTGGTAAATAGATAGTAAAAGTACATTAAAATCATGGCAAACTGCAGTCCACATTTCCCTTGTTTAATGACCAGACAGGCATCATTTTTTCAATGAAGTTTCAAAGGTGGCAGCCAGTTGTGCTGCTGGATGCAGGGTTAGGGTTAGGGTTAGGGATGTAGGGTTATGGGTAGGGTTAGGGTTAGGGGTGTAGGGTTAGGGATGTAGGGTTATGGGTAGGGTTAGGGTTAGGGATGTAGGGTTAGGGATGTAGGGTTAGGGTTAGGGTTAGGGATGTAGGGTTAGTGATGTAGGGTTAGTGATGTAGGGTTAGGGATGTAGAGTTAGGGATGTAGGGTTAGGGATGTAGAGGTCTGAGTAGCACACACACAGTTAAATATACAGCATGCATATGGGTCGGAAACTCCTCCCTGCTCTTGGATAAAGAGAATACATTACATCAGCTGATCCTTTCTTTTTTTCTTCTTCCTCTGTTTCAGGAAAGACCACGTGCAAATGGAGATGCAGGCTGCTAATGCGTGGCCCAGCACCTGGGGATTTATAGCACAGGCTTACAAAGAGGTGAGGAGCTTCTCTCTGTAGAGCTGTAGGTAAGAAAGGCTTACTCACTGCTTACAAAGAGGTGAGGAGCTTCACTCTGTAGCGCTGTAGGTAAGAGTGGTTTACTCTATGCAGGTTCCCATGCTGTAAAATGCTCTAAACCAGCCCCCATGTCAAGTAGACTAGCGTTTCAGCTGGTGCCTTCATTAGAGCAATGTGGGATGCAATAGTCCGAAGGAATCCCACAGAAGCTCGCTGGGTTTGTTTCTTCCAGATGGTGGAGGATGACATGCAGATGAGGAAGAGCCGGGTTAAAGTGGATCTTCCTCCGCACATGCAGACACGAGTCCCCTCCCCTCCAGAGAAGTACATCAAGGTTAGACACTGAGATACTGCAACAACTAGAAATAATAATCCTGGACTTTAATACATGAGGTGTGCTTCATACGCCTCTCTGATTGGCTGAGTCACATTCTATCATCTAATAATAATATCAGAGGCCGAAGACGAGCAGTCTTTACCAGTGTGGCTCTGCATGTTCCTCCAGTGATAAAGACCATGCATATATCTCTCCTGTCACTGAGCAGTTAAAGGCATGTAAGAAATGAGCCCAGCACAGAAGAAAGATCATAACAAGCAGTTTCTTTGCTATGTTAGTATTGTGTTAGTGCTGGAAAATCCAATAACAGATCTCAATGACTTCTCATGCTGCAATTGTAATAGTCTCTTCCAATTGAATTTCCTCTTGCTTTAATGAGTATCGTGCTGCAAGGAATCACGTTAAGGAAATATTAATCCCCAGAGCTGCTTAGTAAAGGGATGAATGAACCAGTGAATGTAATCCAGTTAGACTGGACCTCACGTAGTATTAAACACAGCAGCTTCACTCTGAGAGAACATGGGGAGTTTATCAGAGAGCTGAGTGTCTGTTAACTGCCAGCTATGTGTGGAGCTCCTGAAACGTGGGCAGCAACCACAGCAACCCAAGAGCACTGCGGGAGTGAGCCCTTCAGAAACCAACGCGTAGAAATCCAACGAAATAAAGAACGCAGTGCGGAGAACCACTGGCTCTGTTCAACAAGACAGGGTCTGTCGTTGGGTTAGAACATGAAAGAAATGATCTGCCGCTCCAGCTCTCACCGCTTGCTGTATAATATCTATCTATATCTATATATATCTCTAGCAGCAGGTTTGCTCCAGGAGCTTCTGTGTGAACCTGCCCCTCCTTCTCCTCACTGCAGCTTCATTTTTGTCCCACAGGTGGACTCTTCCCCTAAACTCCCCCAGACAACACAGGGGTTCATAGGCTGGAGGTCAGCTGTGCCCAGCCTGGGTCTGGAGCGCTTTGGGAAGGTTCACAAAGGCAGGACCAGCTTCCTTAAAGAAATGAAATGGCCAGCAGAGGCGAGCGATTCCTAATTCACCTGAAGATCCTGTGTGAAAGCACTGGAGTTGAACGCTGGCAGTAACACAAAGCAGGAATGCTGTGAAGTAGAACAGACTGAAATATCTGAAAACACGTCACTCTTCTGTTTGTGTGTTTGCACTTCTTTATTTTGTTATTTACATTGTTGCTATGAACGGAGGAGAAGGTTGTGAAGCTAATTAGCTGTAAGAAATATTTTCCTTGCCTTGGGTATCACACTATTTATACAAAATATCAACAAACTGAGGTATGGATTGTCACTTATTACCCTGACCCTAACCCTAACCCTAACCCTAACCCTAACTGAGTTTAACAAGCTTTGAATTGGAAAGGTCTGTTACAGTGCATCTTTCCTGTACATTGTGGACTCATTGAATTCTAGCTCATCCCTCTGCCCCGGCACAGAAGCAGCAGCCTCCAATGTTTCCCCTGGTTTCTCTGAGACACAGCAATGTGTGCTGTCCCAGTCCTGAAGCTGTCAGCTCACATTCACACTGCAGCTCCCAGCATGTGCACAGGGCTGAGTCTCACTAACTTCGCCACTGATTCGAATGCACATGAACAGCTTCACTGGCATTTCCACTGACATGCCATTCGTGTGCTGCTCCCTGAGATTTCTCAGGGGTACAGTGTCGCTTGTTTTCTAAATTGTTTAATCTACTGTTACAGATTAGCAAAGGCTGTCCTTAAAGGCATAAAGAAAATAGATATTAAAAAAGCACATACACAGCCAACTGAGGAAAAAATGTATTTTTAGAGCGGTTTGTTTTTCTTTAATAGCACCTGTGTTTTTAAATAGCACCAACATGTTCTCTGCAGTCGCCGGAGTTATTTGCGTTCTCCCCTCGGAGACGACTGCATGAGGACGACTAACCGCTCTGCTTGGAGAGGCAGACGGACAAATCGCTGTACAAATTCTACAAGATTGGTGAGAAGCAAAAGCTCATTCGCTTATGAAAAATACATCATAGAATTCAAACATTCAGAGCATGCACAGCATCTGGGGCCCAGTCAGGGTTTAATACAGCATTTGTAGAGCAGCACTGCAGCATGTAGAGAGAGAGCCTGTCAGGACTGTGTGCATTTTAAACAGGTCAACACTAGAGCACTGCAGCATGTAGAGAGAGAGCCTGTCAGGACTGTGTGCATTTTAAACAGGTCAACACTAGAGCACTGCAGCGTGTAGTGAGAGAGAGCCTGTCAGGACTGTGTGCATTTTAAACAGGTCAACACTAGAGCACTGCAGCATGTAGAGAGAGAGAGCCTGTCACAACTGTGTGCATTTTAAACAGGTCAACACTAGAGCACTGCAGCATGTAAGAACATAAGAATATAAGAAAGTTTACAAACGAGAGGAGGCCATTTGGCCCATCTTCCTCGTTTGGTTGTTAGTAGCTTATTGATCCCAGAATCTCATCAAGCAGCTTCTTGAAGGATCCAACATTACTGGGGAGTTGGTTCCAGACCCTCACAATTCTCTATGTAAAAAAGTGCCTCCTATTTTCTGAATGCCCCTTTATCTAATCTCATTTGTGACTGTTGCTTCTCTTTCCTGCTGACACGTCTCTCCACACTCCGGTCAGGGGCTGAAGTCCAGTCCAGGATTTCAGAGAGACTCTGCAGTCACCGCTCACATCAAACACACAGGGATACAAACTGGGCTGTTCACAAGCTTTCTTTTCCGTAGTGAACTAGTTAGTAACCTTCACAGCTGATTAAACGTGAGCAGCATGGAAGGTGCCTGCGAGGCTGTGTGAATCACAGAAGACGAGTGCGTCGTCTGGGGGTAGCGGGGAGAGAGGAGGAGCTGGAGGAAGGAGATGGAAAAGAGGCTGTGAAGAGAACAAGGCAGGGGGAAAGAGCAGGTGAAACACACCTGCAAACACAAACACATCAGGAGAATCACACCATGAATAGCAATGAACACACAGCGAAGTGAGCCCTTGATCATGAAAATGCATGAGATTCATATGTTAGTGGGATTGCTACTTCAGTGGGGCGTTGCACAGATAAGAGACTCTTTGGCTTTCTGAGAGGCAAAAGCTGTGCAGTTTCCTTTGCATCGAATGCACATTAATCAAGGTTTAGGGGTGCAGTTTGAATGCACATTAATCAAGGTTTAGGGGTGCAGTTTGAATGTACATTAATCAAGGTTTAGGGGTGCAGTATGAATGCACATTATCCAAGGTTTAGGGGTGCAGTATGAATGCACATTATCCAAGGTTTAGGGGTGCAGTTTGAATGCACATTAATCAAGGTTTAGGGGTGCAGTTTGAATGCACATTAATCAAGGTTTAGGGGTGCAGTTTGAATGCACATTAATCAAGGTTTAGGGGTGCAGTTTGAATGCACATTAATCAAGGTTTAGGGGTGCAGTTTGAATGCACATTAATCAAGGTTTAGGGGTGCAGTTTGAATGCACATTATCCAAGGTTTAGGGGTGCAGTTTGAATGCACATTATCCAAGGTTTAGGGGTGCAGTTTGAATGCACATTAATCAAGGTTTAGGGGTGCAGTTTGAATGCACATTATCCAAGGTTTAGGGGTGCAGTTTGAATGCACATTAATCAAGGTTTAGGGGTGCAGTTTGAATGCACATTATCCAAGGTTTAGGGGTGCAGTATGAATGCACATTATCCAAGGTTTAGGGGTGCAGTTTGAATGCACATTAATCAAGGTTTAGGGGTGCAGTTTGAATGCACATTATCCAAGGTTTAGGGGTGCAGTTTGAATGCACATTAATCAAGGTTTAGGGGTGCAGTTTGAATGCACATTATCCAAGGTTTAGGGGTGCAGTTTGAATGCACATTAATCAAGGTTTAGGGGTGCAGTTTGAATGTACATTAATCAAGGTTTAGGGGTGCAGTTTGAATGCACATTAATCAAGGTTTAGGGGTGCAGTTTGGTTCAACATGGTGTGTTTTTTGTGCAATGCAAAAACTCATCTTCAAATATGTTGCCTCAGTCAACTATTACTCATCAAGTTAAGACGTGTGGGTCATGTTTAGGAGCCTTGGTTGTCTTATGTAACTTCACAAAGACAGCAGAGAAGAAAGGGTTGCAATGTGCCTTCTATCACAGCCGCAGGCTGCAGTGTAGCCGTCTCCAGAGCAGCTGCTTCTTCCTATTGAATTCCCAGTTTTGCTGGGTTATTTCTCAGCGGGAGCAGAACGAGGCTTGCAGGCCCACATTAAGAGAAAGAAAAAGCCCAGCTGTCTCTTCCAACTCGTAAGTAGGGTTACATTGTTTCTTATTCCTTTTAGAATTGTTATCAGTGTTTCTTCATTCCACAACACAAAATACATTTCAATTTGCAGGACATGCGGAGACATACCACTATATTCATATATACCCTGTTTTTAATATCCCACTTTTATATAATGGGGATTAAAGGATACCCTAAGTTACATACTCGTACATGTGATGGATTCGTGGATAAGGACTGCTCTTTATGTACTTTTACTGTGTATGTAGAGGTTCAGTTATCACAGAGCGCCCTCTGCTGGAAATATGAGCACGCTGCTCCGCTGCGGTTTACCATGGCGCTCCGGCCATCAACACGTGACCTGACTCCGCCTTAGTGGCTTAATATCTCAAAATGAGTTTACAGGGGAAAACATATCAACAGCTACGAGCAGAGACGTTGTGTCCCTCTTTCCACAGTGCAAGTTCCCTTCCTGTATTACACATATTATGACCTCACCAGAGCCTTACATTTCTGTGCTGGCTGTGGTGGTCAGGTGGGGTAATGTTACCTGTTGCACAAGACGTAGGCGACATTGCGTTTTAAATATGTATTCATGATTTGACTTGAGTCGTGCGCTTTATGCATTAATATTGAAAAAAAAAAAAAAAAAAAACACACGCATGCGACTTTAAGACGCTCATGGGCGCGTCAGCGTTCCAAAACGCACGCAGCGTGACTCACGGCCTGGTGAGCGTGACGTCATCGGGCCCTGGACAACAAGTGAGGAAGGAGGAATAACAACAAGAAGGCGAGCCGACGGTGGCTTTTCGCTGAAACAGAAGACAGAACATCGTACACGATTGAAATTGTATTAATTTTTTTTATTTTATTTAGTGCGTAGTTGTTTAACCGGGATGTCTTTGTTCGGAAAGCTGTTCGGGACCGGGGGGAAAACCGGCAAATCCCCGACTCCTCAGGAGGCGATCCAGCGGCTGAGAGACACCGAAGAGATGCTGACGAAGAAACAGGACTTCTTGGAAAAAAAGATTGATCAGGAGTTGCTGACTGCAAAGAAACACGGCACGAAAAACAAGCGAGGTGAGGGGGGAGAGGGAGCGGAAAAACAAGCGAGGTGAGGGGGGAGAGGGAGCGGAAAAACAAGCGAGGTGAGGGGGGAGAGGGAGCGGGAAAACAAGCGAGGTGAGGGGGGAGAGGGAGCGGAAAAACAAGCGAGGTGAGGGGGGAGAGGGAGCGGAAAAACAAGCGAGGTGAGGGGGGAGAGGGAGCGGGAAAACAAGCGAGGTGAGGGGGGAGAGGGAGCGGAAAAACAAGCGAGGTGAGGGGGGAGAGGGAGCGGAAAAACAAGCGAGGTGAGGGGGGAGAGGGAGCGGAAAAACAAGCGAGGTGAGGGGGGAGAGGGAGCGGAAAAACAAGCGAGGTGAGGGGGGAGAGGGAGCGGAAAAACAAGCGAGGTGAGGGGGAGAGGGAGCGGAAAAACAAGCGAGGTGAGGGGGGAGAGGGAGCGGAAAAACAAGCGAGGTGAGGGGGGAGAGGGAGCGGAAAAACAAGCGAGGTGAGGGGGAGAGGGAGCGGAAAAACAAGCGAGGTGAGGGGGAGAGGGAGCGGAAAAACAAGCGAGGTGAGGGGGAGAGGGAGAGGGAGCGGGAGAGGGAGCGGGAGAGACACGAAAGATTGATTATTTTGGCTATATATTTCCATGTATAAGAAACGGTTATTTCCTAGCAACAGAGCGGACGAAAACAACAAGACAACAACGCCAATACATATCTAATGAGCAGTAAGAACTTCGGACTAGTGACGCAACCGTGGGAAACTGGGAAGTGATGTCGTGGAGGGTACCCATCCACCCAGAACCCTGCCTGCACGCACACGCACCGCATTCCGGCACAGAGTACAGTAATGAGGGTAGGAGTCGGACAGTGCCCTCTGTCATCGAAGCCAGTTTAGTAATGTTCTGTTGTCGTTTCGCGTGGATCGGTGCCAGGGAAGACACAGGCAGGTGCCTGAACTCCAAACTTAACATGTTAAAATAGAGCGAATGTAAATAACGGCACTACCGCCATTCAACAAACAGTTCACGAGGTTCCTCACCACTCCCTGAGTCACGCAGAGGACCGTGCCTGCACATTGCAGCTGTGCTGACTGGAAGAGTACCGGTAGCACACAGACTGAGGCTTGTGGAATCGGGGAATTTGTAGTGCAGTACGATATAGCATGCAATCTGTTAAAACGGGTATTCAATGGAAACGATGTTGTTAAAGCTGCAGTGTCCTGCAGCCTGCCCCAGTTTTATACTAAATGCTTCTTGGATGACTTTCGTAGTGTAGCCTTAAGTTCACCCAGACCTTGTTGGCTGTACAGTATGTTTACATAACTTATAAAGATACAGCAGGACTTACGATTGTTTCAGCCTTTGGATCAAAGTGTCCTATCAATTGAGCACGTTGTGTCCCAGCTGCTGAATCCACACAGACTGCACAGTGGCCTTTGGAAGACATGAGTTCTTGAGTGTAAAGATAGCAGACTGAAATGGGACTGAATGTGTTTCACTCCTCCTGGCTGCTCTTCCTAACGCAAGCTTGTTTTGAGGAGCAGGATTGGTACATTCTGTACTTTTTTTGGTTTATTGTTTAATTGCAACTTTTCACTTTTACCAATTTACCAACTTCACAAACATGCATAGCTCATCAAATGCATCCAGGACATTTTCCAAGGATGTTGCAGAATTAGTCCCTGGCTGGCATTGTTATCTGGAATGATCTGTAGAATATATCTGGCATGCTTGAGAGTCAGGCGTTGCTATCTGGAAAGATCTCAAATGTATCTGATACTTGAAACTTGCTTTCTCTGTCCTGCCAACAGCTGCTCTTCAGGCCTTGAAACGCAAGAAGAGATACGAGAAGCAGCTGGCGCAGATCGACGGCACGCTGTCCACCATTGAGTTCCAGAGGGAGGCGCTGGAGAATGCCAACACAAACACAGAGGTGCTCAAGAACATGGGCTTTGCTGCTAAAGCCATGAAAGCTGCTCACGAGAACATGTAAGGGAACTTTCTTCCAACACAGAGGCTGTGCTGTGGGACTGAAACAGCCCTCGACCCGTTCACAAGGGTGGGGGGAACTTTCACAGCAACGTTTTGGCTGCTGGTATAACATTGTTCAACCGTTTTAGTTCTCGACTCTCTGTTTATTTTTGTGTGACTTCATTCTTTCCATTTTACTTTCCATTATTCCACTGACTGGGAATGTTGCTCTGGTACCAGAGTAACTTATTTACTAAATCCATACAGACGTTAAATCCTGCATTGGCTTTGTATGAATATATACCTCCTTAAAACTTTTCTGCATGAGTAGCACTAATTCAAAACCAGTTACGAAAAGCTCTCAGATGTAAAGTTCTGTATCATTTTTATCAGTGTCTGCATCGTCAATTATTTTTGAGTCACAGTGCTAGCCAATGAACACACCAATGCATTCATGCCTTTTGCATTGTTTTCAGGGATATTGATAAAGTAGATGACTTAATGCAGGACATCACAGAACAGCAGGAGCTTGCACAGGAGATCTCCGATGCTATTTCCAAACCCGTAGGATTTGGAGAAGATTTCGATGAGGTAAGGGACAGGGTTTCTTGCCTGAGGGTTTTCATGGTTAAAATGAATGTGGGTCACACTGTAGGATTGGGGGGTGTCTGTGTGTATGCTGTGATGCTCGAATGTCTTTGAACTGCACCTGGAACTGATTGTTTTATTAACTTTGTTATCCAGGATGAACTGCTGGCAGAATTGGACGAGTTAGAACAGGAGGAATTAGACAAAAACCTGCTGGAGATCGGAGGCAGTGAAACTGTAGCGCTACCCAGCGTGCCCTCCGCGCCCCTGCCAGCGAGGCCAGGTAAAGCAGCTGCTCTTCAGAGAGCATGGGAGGGGGAGGTCCTTCATTCACCAGCTCAGCTTAATGAGGACCGAACCATTTCATACCAGCAGATTCCTTTCATTGCAACACATGATTGGGTTCCTTCTCTTGAGCAAGCTGTAGTGCTGAAGCTAAAGGAGCAACCCTTTTGTAACCCATTGCCCTGATCTGAATAACAGTATTTATTTGAGTGTTTCAGACATTTGAAGAACATCAAAATACAGTAGTTCTTAAAAAAAAAAAAAACCCTTTAGTAATGCATTTAGACAAAGAAGCCTTTTGAATTTTGTTTATTAAAAGACCGTCTGGCGGTAAAAAGCAAATCCAAATATTGTATTGACTCGCGCATTGCACTCTGATTTCAGCAAAGAAAGAGGAAGACGAGGACGACATGAAAGACCTGGAGGCCTGGGCTGAAACCATGTAACTGCAGCACAGCCAGCACCCGCCACTCTGTTTCAGGAAAGAGGAAAGACTGCCAGCTCTCACAGTGGGCTGTGTGTAACATTGAAAAGAAATGTGCTCCACATACCCGTAGCTCTTAATCTCCTCCCACAGCAGTAAGGGGTGCAATGGGCTTTCCCCTTCGTGAAAGGAAAGACATCTTCTGAGAGCCTTGGCCCATCCACTTCATCCAGCATACTGCTATCAAGACCCCTCTGCTTTTTAACAGGAGCCATTGGCACCACAACACACACCATTCATATCCCTGGAAACAATCGAATCAAATGCTCAGCACAATATCCCTTACAGACTCTTTCAATTTGGATGTCAGTTTTAAAATATCTCCAGTGATAACATAAGGCAGCACGCGCTCCAATCCCGAGGAAGCAGGCTGCGTTTATGTCACAGTCCTTGCTGGCTAAACTTTCTTTGTTACTAAAGTGCTTCTTGGTGGTTTGGGTGTTTTTTTGCAGAAGTTGCTGGATCCTTGAATTTGGGATTGACTTCTCTGTATATATGGAAGCTAGAGAAAGTGCAGCTCAGGGTCTGATGGTCTAGTGTTAACTGTAGCGTGTGGGCTTGAAGACTGATGGCCACGCTGGTTTTGTGCTAATTTAAGATTTGCGTCAGGCTGTCACTAAATTATTTAAATATCATAACATTAGCTGAATTAACTGATGGTTAGGTTTTTATTTTCAAAGCAAATGAAATGTGTTTCTATTGTAATCGTCAGATGAGTTAGATAAGCTGGCATACAGTGTGTGCTGGTTATTCGTCTGAGCAGTGACTCTGCTTTACACATGCACACATGCTACACGGTCGCTGCTGTCTTCTTTGGTTGGTTCCATAATGTTTATAAAATCTAAAATCTTCTCCTGTATAGAAGATTGTTTCTGTGCTTGAGAGAAGAATCCAGTGCAAACCCAAACTAAACCCTCTACAAACCTGGTGTGGAAAGATGTGCAGCACGACATTGTTTCAGCTGGGATACCGGGACAGATAGGAGATGTGTGATTTTTGTTAACCAAAGAAAGGTTATACTACCACATTGCAAACTGGCATGGAATTGACAAGTGTCTTGATGTTAAACTAAGGGATGTTGTTCAGTTAAACATGCTGTACATTTTCTACATTAAACTGCGCTGTGTATGGATATATTTGGAAGTGGTAACACAAGCATTAGCATGTATACATGTATATGTTTTAATGAGCCGGACTATTATTTGAATGTTCATTAAACTTGTTGATTATTTGTTGTGGTTGGTTTTATTTTAGGTGGAGGCTCTGTGCAAAGCGACCGGGTTTAATCTTCAAATCTGCTATTTGTAGTGGAGGGGTTTCTGTTTGTAATGTGTGGAAGGCAGACAGCCTCCTAGTGTACTCTTCACACACACACACTGACACACTCACACGCTGACACACACACACGAACACTCAGGCTCACACACTGACACAATCACACACAGGCTCACACGCTGACACAATCACACACAGGCTCACACACTGACACAATCACACACAGACTCACACACTGACACACACAGGCTCACACACTGACACATGCTAACACACAGACTCACACACTGACACGCTCACACACAGGCTCATTGGTCTGTTGAGTTTCCACCTGCAGTGTACTGTCCTTTTGTTATGTTGTGGGAAATCAGAAACCTGCGGCTGAGATGAACCAGGTTCTCCAGCCTGGCTGACAGTGACTGTGCTGTTTTCCGTATCTTTAGGCATGTCCTGCAGAGTTAGCCAGTAGCAGGAGGCTGGAGCACAGAAATGACAAGGCATGACCGAGGGCAGGGCAGGAGCAAGGTCTGGATTGTGCAATGCATGGAAAGAGTATTAAAGTGCCTGAAAGCACTCTGTTGAGATTTGAAGGGGGATCAGCGCTGTGCAGCAATAAGGACACTTGCATAACAAACAGTGTCGGCCTTACGTAAGGCCTTGAGGTTCAGAATGGGAGTGTCCCACAGAGGATCATTATAGAATGTGTATTTAAAAATAAAACCTAAAAGCGTTAACTGTCCTGGGCTCTGAAACATAATGTGAAAATAATAATAAAAACAGCAAGGCAGAAATCCTATACTCCTGCCCCTGCTGTCTCATCTGATGCTATTTCAGCTCTGGAACTTCAAATATCCTGCTGCAGGAGCTAGAATACAGAACGTCCTCTGAGTTCACATACGCACTGCAGAACGTCCTCCTAGTTCACATACGCACTGCAGAACGTCCTCCTAGTTCACATACACACTGCAGAACGTCCTAGTTCACATACACACTGCAGAACGTCCTCCTAGTTCACATACACACTGCAGAACGTGCTCCTAGTTCACATACGCACTGCAGAACGTCCTCCTAGTTCACATACACACTGCAGAACGTCCTAGTTCACATACACACTGCAGAACGTCCTCCTAGTTCACATACACACTGCAGAACGTCCTAGTTCACATACACACTGCAGAACGTCCTAGTTCACATACACACTGCAGAACGTCCTCCTAGTTCACATACACACTGCAGAACGTCCTAGTTCACATACGCACTGCAGAACGTCCTCCTAGTTCACATACGCACTGCAGAACGTCCTTCTAGTTCAAAAACCTGGAATGGGTGAAACTGCTATGCAATATGAGTCCTATTTCCATCCCTGATAA
This sequence comes from Acipenser ruthenus, assembly GCF_902713425.1. Classification (NCBI taxonomy): domain Eukaryota; kingdom Metazoa; phylum Chordata; class Actinopteri; order Acipenseriformes; family Acipenseridae; genus Acipenser; species Acipenser ruthenus. The sequence goes on from NC_081217.1 coordinate 110,863, forward strand.
ATCTGATATCCCTGTATATCCCTTGGTATGTTGCTGTTATTCTGCATTGAGTGTGTTTGTGTTGCTGTTATTCTGCATTGAGTGTGTTTGTGTTGCTGTTATTCTGCATTGAGTGTGTTTGTGTTGCTGTTATTCTGCATTGAGTGTGTTTGTGTTGCTGTTATTCTGCATTGAGTGTGTTTGTGTTGCTGCTATTCTGCATTGAGTGTGTTTGTGTTGCTGTTATTCTGCATTGAGTGTGTTTGTGTTGCTGTTATTCTGCATTGAGTGTGTTTGTGTTTCTGTTATTCTGCATTGAGTGTGTTTGTGTTGCTGTTATTCTGCATTGAGTGTGTTTGTGTTGCTGTTATTCTGCATTGAGTGTGTTTGTGTTGCTGTTATTCTGCATTGAGTGTGTTTGTGTTGCTGTTATTCTGCATTGAGTGTGTTTGTGTTGCTGTTATTCTGCATTGAGTGTGTTTGTGTTTCTGTTATTCTGCATTGAGTGTGTTTGTGTTGCTGTTATTCTGCATTGAGTGTGTTTGTGTTTTTCTCAGTAATTTAAACTATAACCCTGAGCCCGTCGATTTAAAAAAAAAAAAAAAAAAAAAACGCAGGTTCTTCTGCACACCCACGCCAACATGCCATTACCCATTGGCCCTCGGCGTATCCAGTCACGGCTTTCATATCAGACTATGCCCACGGTTGCAGCCCGTTCGGTTGTGAAACGTGGACCTTGATACGTAAAGCAACTCATGAATATGCTAATGAACAGCGCACTTAAAGCCGCGGGAGGATCCGCTGTCTCTTCTCTTTGCTAGTACAGTGCTGTTGCTGGCGGCCTGGGAGAGTAATTGCATTTCAGTCTGTATCTCCCGCTCATTCAACATCAACATGTCCGAAAAACTGCCTTTCAAAGTCGGTAAGTGGCATGTTTAATCAATAATATAATATTGTATTGAGGGTCTCTAAAATAGACAGTAACAGTCGAAAGCGAGGCTGGTCCGTTGATGGTAAAGAATCCATTTGTTGTTGTTGAACATGCGACTCTTCTTGGATTCTTGGTAATTCTGTCTTTTTATAGTATCACCATTGCAGGGTTACAGTTGTAGATTTCGACCTGCATTTTGTCAGTAACGTGCGTTGTAAAGGATGCAATTATTTATTTTGCTATTTTAAATCTTTTAAAGCTAATGTGTTTATTTGTATACAGTAAATGTTAGTGTCCGTTGTTTTTAAATGGTGATCATTTCAAATAGGCGACGCGTTTTATGTTTTATTTATTTCTCCGGAGGGGAAAATATTTTGTAGCATGGTTCCCGATTTGTAGATCTGGTCTAAGTTTTCACGTACATGCTGGTATTTGTAGTAGCTCTTATTGTATGGCCCTGTTTGTGTGCATTACGCATTGATCTTGGAAAAACTACAACTCCCAGACTGCCCGTACGAGCCGGCCAAAGTGCTCGCTGATTGACAGCCGCGAGTTAAACTTGAGCTATTCTTGGATGTGCGGCCTGGAGCTGAGCTCAAGCTCGCACGTGGTGCTTTTGCAGGTGGATCTCCGCGCAAGACTAGTAAGAGTGTGTGCGCATTTTTATTTTCATGAATTAGTTTATGTAACTGAAGCTTATGAAACAAGATCACTTGCTTTTCTAACGCCTTAAAACCAACCTCCCACAATTATGACCAGTTTTGCATTACACACTCGCACTCACTCAGACACAGACACTCTCCAAAGGTGCAATCCATTCAGTTGAACATTGCACTACACTTCAGCACAGTGACTGTTGAGTAATAGTGTACAGCTCCCTGTTGCCCCTCCAGTGCTGGGCTTGTGTATTGCACAGTCCTGGTCTTCCCCTTCTCCAAACCATTTGGTGTGAAGCTCCTAGTGAAACAGGGACTGGCTCATACAGCTCTGCAATGGGAGTCTCTTCCATGCCTGGTGCTCATGAGAAATGACTGGTTTGGTGCTCAGCTCTGAAGAGGTTCTCAGACCAGACGCTATGCCTGTGTTAACCGGCTCTTTTTGGATTACAGCTGACATCAGCATGGCGGAGTGGGGCCGCAAGGCTGTGGAGATGGCGGAGAACGAGATGCCTGGTCTGATGAGGATGCGGGAGATGTACGGGGAGTCGAAGCCCCTGAAGGGAGCGCGCATTGCCGGCTGCCTCCACATGACCCTCCAGACCGCCGTGCTGATCGAGACCCTGACGGCCCTGGGGGCTGAGGTGAGAGCTGCTGCAGGATCCCTGAGACGGGCGCCAATACAGGGGAGCCCAGCTTCCAGTGCTCCTCTTCCACCCCAAAACCACCTGCAGGATCCCTGAGATGGGCTCCAATACGAGTGTGTCTCACACAGGGGAGTCCAGCTTCCAGTGCTCCTCTTCCACCCCAAAACCACCTGCAGGATCCCTGAGATGGGCTCCAATACGAGTGTGTCTCGCACAGGGGAGTCCAGCTTCCAGTGCTCCTCTTCCACCCCAAAACCCCCTGCAGGATCCCGGAGACGGGCTCCAATACGAGTGTGTCTCGCACAGGGGAGCCCAGCCCAGCTTCCAGTGCTCCTCTTCCACCCCAAAACCACCTGCAGGAAGTCCTTGTTATACACGCAGTCACCATAACTAAACAAAGTCAATTGTGTGACAAAGATCTGTGTGCAAGCGAGTTAATACACTGTGGGGGCTGATCCACATTTAGTAGAAAGTTACCAAGAGATATGAAGTCTCTAATGCACACATAAAATAAACAAACACCTGGCAAGCTTTAATGCACCCGTGGCTCTTCATGCCCTTGCTGTTAAGCAAAGTGATGCATTCTCCTGTAGGGGTTTCTAGAAAGGACAGCTTCTCTGTCGTGTGGTGTTCTCTGTGATGCATTCTCCTGTAGGGGTTTCTAGAAAGGACAGCTTCTCTCTCGTGTGGTGTTCTGTATTATCTGTGACCGTGACCCTGCGTTGCTCTCTGTTTCAGGTTCAGTGGTCCAGCTGCAACATTTTCTCCACCCAGGATCACGCGGCCGCAGCCATTGCCAAGACTGGCGTTCCTGGTGAGTGATGTGAACGGCACGCTGTGCGCTCCTTAAACATGGCTTTGGGTTATTAGTTTCCAGTCCTGTTTGGTGTGCTGCATCTGTCTCCCAGTTTACTTTGTCTTCAAGGCAAATCTGTGCGAGTCCTGGAAGGTTTTCCCTGAAATTAAACCAGTCATTTTACAATCTGGCCCTTCTGCTGGAGGCTTCTGTCCTAAAGAGTTCACAATTTCCTCTTTAAACACATGCAGTGTAATGAATGGAACTCCGTCCTGCATTTGTTTGTAGGTCTGTTTGTTTTACTGTGATTGAATCTGCCTTCCAGTGTGCGACGGCTTGGCTCTTGTGAATGATTTGTGGAAGCGCAGCTTCACTTCTTTACCAGCTTCTGTAGCGCAGCGGTAAGGCCCCTACGTTGGGAGAGTCCTGGCATGAACCCAGTCATCTGCACAAGAGTTCACCTGAAGCTCTCGCCTCCCTAACCTGCCTTATTAACTCTCTCCAGCACTTTCCTGTATCATTTGAGCTTTGTTCTTCCCTCCTGGTCCAGTGTACGCCTGGAAGGGAGAGACGGACGAGGAGTACATCTGGTGCATTGAACAGACCATCTATTTCCAGGATGGGAAGCCACTCAACATGATCCTGGATGATGGAGGGGACCTCACCAACATGGTGCACAAGAAGTACCCCAAGCTCCTCCCAGGTAAGGGCACCGCGCAGGGATCTGTCCTGCTGTACGGGGGTAGAAGCCCTGGGATTCAGAACGCTCCTCGATGAGGTCAGCTATTGAAATGGTCAAGAGGCTGTTTAAACAGTCTGGCCTCTGTTCGTCATTAAACCTTCGCTCTCAATCACTCTAGCATTGTGGGAGGGGTGCACAAATGAAGACCATCACGAGTCATTACATTTGTTTAGTCAAACAGTAGCAACTAACATAATGGCAATGGATGTCATTTTGTATGCGCTTGGATGCAGTAAGTCTGTACAGTCGTGTTGCATTCCTGTTGTAGGACACTAGGTGGGGGTGTTGCACTTCCTTGCACACTTCAGTTGTCTTGGCTACTCTGCAGGTTGTCTTGCATTAATCCTGTTTGTTTGAAACTAGTCACAGAAACCCTAATCCTGGTGGAAACTAGAGAGACGAGAAATTCCTGTCCCGCTGAGCGGAACAAACAGGGTTGTGGTGTTTACAGTGGATCAGTAACACGAAGTGCTGGCCTGTGCTGTTCATGAGTAGTATGCAGGGGTGTGCCAACCTACTGCATTGACTGGGCAGTGTTGCAGCTTAGGATCTAGGGGGCGCACTTGAGTTCAGTGTAAAACTGACTGTGAAACACTTCATACACTGTCATTGTAACGGCAGGTTGTCCCATTTAAAGTTGTGTCTTTCTTAACACTGGATTGTGGGTTGAGCTCTGAAAAGCTGATCTAGCCTCCCTGGTGTTCCTCTCTGGGGATTCCCATGTTGACGCTGCCTGCGTTTTATTCCTGCCTGTCTTTGATAAGAACCACCAGTTCGGATGCTGGTGATCGGAGCGCTGCACTGAGCTGCTGGTGATCGGAGCGCTGCACTGAGCTGCTGGTTCAGCCTTCCCTCCCTTTGCTCTCCATGATGATGAATTTGAGTGTAGTGGGGTTTGCATGGTCAGTTTATGAAGGCAGTGAAGCAGATTGGTGCGGTTCGGGGAGGCGAGCCCTGGGGCTTGGAGAGACGCAGTTGATTGGGTCGCCTTTGCTCCTTCTCATTAAGTCTAGGGGTGTTTTACTGCTCCTACCAGAGTTGCAGATGTATTTTATTGATGTCTTGTTTATTTTAGGAATCAAGGGGATTTCTGAAGAGACCACCACAGGAGTTCACAACCTGTACAAGATGTTGAAAAATGGAGAGCTCAAAATCCCAGCCATCAATGTGAACGATTCAGTGACAAAGGTACCACAGTGACTCGTGCTTTCAGTGCAAGTCTGTATTGTAAAGCCTCCCCTTGCTTTAGTGCCCACGGCTCTCCTCGCATTCTACCAGAGAGCAGCTTGAGAATCAGTCCTTTCTGTCTGCAGAGTCTCTGCTGCTTCCAAAACCACCTCCGCCTTTTCATTTTCATCTCCAGATTGCATTCCCTGTTGATTGGGTGACGAATTACAAAGCAGAGTTAAACCCGAATCATCGTCCGAGATCTGCTCTCATTCCACATTGTTATATTGTGTCTCCTTTCTGCCTGTTGGCGCCTGTATGTTCTTGAGTGTGGGCCAGTTTACTGTGCGTTAGGAATTCCATATCCAGCATCCTTGGTAAAGCATTCGTGTCGACTTTCTGGGGATAGGACTTCATTGGAGTGACTGCTTTTCTATGACCTTGTGATCCGTCCAGAACGTCAAACACATGAAGGAGTGTGAACCCTAGAAGCATGCGCGCCACATACAGCCTCAATATGCGCCGTGGAGATTAATGGCAGACATGCAGCAGCTTAGAAACACCAACGGTCAAGTCTGAGGGCTTGTAGCAGTTTGTATTGTTTCATGGCTTAGGGTTCCCCTGTGTGCACTAGCTACAGTAAACTAAACACTTGCTGGCTGATCTACAAAGAACATGATCTAGCGGGAATAATGAAAACCTATAAAGTGGTTTATTGAAACTGTGCCTCCCATTTAAGAAAGCATTGCAGGATCTAGTAAAAAACTCATTGAAGTAACAAAGCAAATGGATGTATTGCATGACCCCAGTGCTGCTACCCGAGTTCACACTACACTGTAGCGTGCTCGTGGTGGTTCTGGGGGGTGTGTGGAGAATGCTGCTACCCGAGTTCACACTACACTGTAGCGTGCTCGTGGTGGTTCTGGGGGGTGTGTAGAGAATGCTGCTACCCGAGTTCACACTACACTGTAGCGTGCTCGTGGTGGTTCTGGGGGGTGTGTAGAGAATGCTGCTACCCGAGTTCACACTACACTGAAGCGTGCTCGTGGTGGTTCTGGGGGGTGTGTAGAGAATGCTGCTACCCGAGTTCACACTACAATGAAGCGTGCTCGTGGTGGTTCTGGGGGGTGTGTAGAGAATGCTGCTACCCGAGTTCACACTACACTGTAGCGTGCTCGTGGTGGTTCTGGGGGGTGTGTAGAGAATGCTGCTACCCGAGTTCACACTACACTGAAGCGTGCTCGTGGTGGTTCTGGGGGGTGTGTAGAGAATGCTGCTACCCGAGTTCACACTACAATGAAGCATGCTCGTGGTGGTTCTGGGGGGTGTGTAGAGAGTAACGCCCCCTTGTTCTTCCCCCTCTGCAGAGTAAGTTTGATAACCTGTACGGCTGCCGCGAGTCTCTGATCGACGGAATCAAGCGCGCCACGGACGTGATGATCGCGGGGAAGGTGGCAGTGGTGGCGGGGTACGGAGACGTGGGGAAGGGGTGTGTGCAGGCACTGCGAGCCTTCGGGGCGCGAGTCATCGTCACGGAGATCGACCCCATCAACGCACTGCAGGCAGCCATGGAGGGTGAGATGACAACAGCTTTCTATTTACTGCATATTGTACTGCGGAGTGTGTTAGTAGTCGTGGATAAGAAGCTCCTCTGAAGGCTTGCTCTGGTTAGGGTTAGTCGTGGATAAGAAGCTCTTCTGAAGGCTTGCTCTGGTTAGGGTTAGTCGTGGATAAGAAGCTCTTCTGAAGGCTTGCTCTGGTTTCTCCTCAGGTTATGAGGTGACCACGATGGATGAAGCCTGCAAAGAAGGAAACATCTTCGTCACGACCACCGGCTGTGAAGACATCCTGCTGGGAAGGTGAGTGTGTGTCTGCGACAGGAGGACTGAGCTGCTTCCACAGAGATAGCTTCAAACCATGGCAATGAGTCAACTAGCCAGACACCACCAGCACTACCAGAGCAATGAGAGCTTCAACTAGCCAGACACCTCCAGCACTACCAGGGCAATGAGAGCTTCAACTAGCCAGACACCTCCAGCACTACCAGGGCAATGAGAGCTTCAACTAGCCAGACACCTCCAGCACTACCAGGGCAATGAGAGCTTCAACTAGCCAGACACCTCCAGCACTACCAGGGCAATGAGAGCTTCAACTAGCCAGACACCTCCAGCACTCGCCATTTTAAAGAAACACATATAAATATCAGCATTTAAATTAGACTTTTGTTATGTCTGAAGTTGGTTAAGATTTACAATGTTCCTGCTATTCAAACAGAAGTCTAGAGGCAAGTGGCAGCATGCTGGGTACAAGGTGCCGTTCTCGGGTACATCAACTCTGCTCTGAATGTCTGCTGTTTCTGATGGCAGTCTCTCAAACACTGTGATAGATGTATCTGTAGTAACTGTGTAGAGCCTCATCTCCCTGCTGGACATTGTGGAGCTATGAAGAGAACAATGGACTTGGATTGAAATGCTGAAACGGGTCAAACTTGCAAGTTACCTGCAGTTCAAACTAAGATGCATGCTTTTTTGGGATGGATTTCGGCTGCTTGTAACACTTCACGCTGTGCATGAAACCAGTTCAGTCATTTCCATTTTTACAAATTTCTTGCATTAGGCACTTTGAACAAATGAAGGATGATTCCATCGTCTGCAACATTGGACACTTTGACGTTGAAATTGACGTGAAGTGGCTTAATGAGAATTCAGAGAAGATTAACATTAAACCCCAGGTGAGTCAAACTGCAAGCTTAACACTTTGCCTCTGTACTGAATGCACCACCTTCCTATCATGCAACTTATTATGCAGTTCTGAAAATAACCACCAGAGGGTGCTCAATTGAAACTTTTGCACAATATACAGGGTTGAAGAGGCATTTGGGTGAAATGTGCTTGACGATGCCTTTTCACAATGCATGCTTTTCCCATGGATGCATGTCCGTTCGTGCCCCTGCATGTAGATTTGAGGATTGTGAAACTGTCTATGCTTCAGTATGACTTGCACCAGTCTGCTATTCATGTTGGACAATGTTTAGTTGTAGTACAGTAAAATCAAATACTTTAACAAACCAGCCCATGCAGACTGTTCTCTAATTGTGTGTGTCTCTGTCTCTCTCTGTTTGTGTTCTGCAGGTGGACCGCTACATGCTGAAGAACGGCCGCCACATTATCTTGTTGGCGGAGGGTCGGCTGGTGAACTTGGGGTGCGCGATGGGTCACCCCAGCTTTGTGATGAGCAACTCCTTCACCAACCAGGTCCTGGCTCAGATTGAGCTGTGGACCAATACCAGCAAATACCCCCTGGGGGTCTACTTCCTGCCCAAGAAGGTAAGAGGGGCTGGGCAGCTCTGCATGCTGGGATCCCTTTTAAACGGGATGTAGCGCTAGGACAGCCCCTAGTCCTCCTTTTAAACTTTGAATGGCTTCTACCATGTCTTCACGTGTCCAAGTGTGTAAGATGTATTTATTCTCATTATTTTCTTTGAGGAGTTCTGTGCGAGCTGCGCTTCAGTCAGTCAGCTGTCAGTTTAGTGACCGGTCATGAAAGCAAAGCCAGGGTAACTATTGACCTATCAGTGACCTATTTTGTTGACTAGAATTCCAGTCTCCTCTCGGATACATGACAGAATTGCCGGGAGTGCAGCGCATTCCACACTCTTTAGAAGAGGCAGGAATGGCTGAGAGAGTTTAACAAGCTAGCTGTATTCTTCTGTACTTGTGTTTGTCGTTCTTGGTGGCACTCTGAGCACAGAAGAGGTTCAGAGCTTTGTGTCGAGTAGATTGGGTGAGGTGGGAGCACTTTATTTATATCTAAAGAAAATATTAAGCAATAGAAATGTGCTGGCTCAGCCCATCGGCACACACTTTTATAGTGGTGTGTGTTTTTGTTTGTTGTTTTTTTAATTCTTGCCACATAAAATAAACTGCAGTTGGACCCCTTTTTTATTACAGCTTAGAACAAAACTAACTGGGCATCGCTTTTTAAAATTCTCCGCTGGTGAAATGGAGAGGCCCACGGCACTGGTCCCAGGGCTTGGCAGGAAATTCCACCTGCGATCCGACTCTGTGGTGAAGCCGCCTTCACATGGGGTTTAGTTTTATTTTCGGCAGGAAGTAATCTTACTTGGCTTGCTTTTAGTTTCCATCGTATTTAATCACTACGGTTTGCTGTTAGTGGGGGTTTTTACATTAGAAGCTTTTCATTTTTAACCTGTTCTGTCCAGATTAAGCCCTGTTGAATTGCTAGTCTTTTAGATCTGCTGCTCTCACTGGAGGACTGGTCTCGAAGTGACTGCCCTGGATTCTTGCTGGGCGGTCTCTTGAGGTTTAAGCCCTGTTTCACTCGCTGCACGGGTTTTCAAAGTCCTGCTCAAAGTGGTGTCTGTTCCTCTCTCCACAAACCAGTCAGAATAGATGCCTAATGAAATCAGAAATGTGGATGTTTAATCTCCCAGGGCAGCGCCCCTCTCTGGGTCGGCTCGACATGGTAAATTCATAAGGAGGCTTGGGCTTAGTGGTCCAGTGGTTAAAGAAAGGGGCTTGTTACCAGGAGGTAACTGACTCTGTGTGTGTGTGACCCGGAGCAGGTCGCTTAACCTCCTTGTGCTCCATCCTTCGGATGAGACGTGAAGCTGAGGTCCTATTGCAAGTGACTCTGCAGCAGTTGTGATGCATAGTTCACCACCTAGTCTCTGCTAAATGAAGTCATGAAATGGCTAGCAGCTTGTTGACCTCTCTTCCTCTCCTCCTCTTTCCAGCTGGATGAGGCTGTGGCAGCTGCTCACCTGGAGAAGCTGGGAGTGAAGCTTACCAAACTGACTGACAAGCAGTCCAAGTACATCGGCCTGCCCAAGGAGGGGCCCTTCAAGCCAGACCACTACAGATACTGAGACCAACCTGCCAAAGCTCTCCCGCGCTTCCAAAGCTGCTGCATTCATTTCTGAATTACTGGAACGAGTTCTGTCGGGCGTCTCCCAAACACCCCCAGAGCTGGGGCTGGATCGCTTGGCTCTCTAGACCTTGCATTTGTTAGTGGTCGTCTTTAATTGAAGCAGGGTTAGATTTTTACCAGTGTGTGAAATGACAGATCGTTAGCTTACTTTCTGTGGTAGCACTGTGTGAATTGCCAGCAAGTCAATCACGCTGAAAATGAGCTTTCATGATTGCCAAACAGTTGCCTTTACCATTCAGCCTAATGAGAAGGAAACTGCAATTCTATTGGATCTGGAAATAAAAGAAATTCTAAACTGGAATGCACTTAATCTAATGAGACGCATCAAAAGTGAAATTTGGCTTTATTAAAAAAAAAAAAATAATCCTGAATCCAGAAATGAGTGCTGGCTTGAACAGCCCCACGTTGCCAACATTGATGTCCCGGTTGAACTAAGAGCAGCGTTGGACTCTCTTATTGGAACTACTGCCATAATGTCTTAACACTTGAATAATGCGTTTGCTTTAAGCATAGAATTCCAAATAAATAAACGGTTGGGTTATGTAACTTTTGACTTCTTTCTTGAGTCTCGGGTGACCAGGTTCAGTTGACTATGGGTTATCTGTGCCCTCGCCCCCTGGTTTGAATGGCTGGGTTATCGGTGCCCTCGCACCCTGGTTTGAATGACTGGGTTATCGGTGCCCTCGCACCCTGGTTTGAATGGCTGGGTTATGGGTGCCCTCGCACCCTGGTTTGAATGGCTGGGTTATCTGTGCCCTCGCACCCTGGTTTGAATGGCTGGGTTATGGGTGCCCTCGCACCCTGGTTTGAATGGCTGGGTTATCTGTGCCCTCGCCCCCTGGTTTGAATGGCTGGGTTATCGGTGCCCTCGCACCCTGGTTTGAATGACTGGGTTATCGGTACCCTCGCCCCCTGGTTTGAATGGCTGGGTTATCTGTGCCCTCGCCCCCTGGTTTGAATGGCTGGGTTATCTGTGCCCTCGCCCCCTGGTTTGAATGGCTGGGTTATGGGTGCCCTCGCCCCCTGGTTTGAATGGCTGGGTTATGGGTGCCCTCGCACCCTGGTTTGAATGGCTGGGTTATGGGTGCCCTCGCACCCTGGTTTGAATGGCTGGGTTATGGGTGCCCTCGCACCATGGTTTGAATGGCTGGGTTATGGGTGCCCTCGCACCATGGTTTGAAGCCAGGCAAAGAGTCTGTTGGTCTCCCCTCAGAAATCTGCACTCCCACACGGAAAAACACATGCAATTAGTTCACTTTGTCCCTGGTCTTTTCGTAAGTCATACATTAATCGCCCTGAAAACCACTTCTGCCAATGCGCCCTGCTCAAGGGGCTGGGGTCTGGGTCACATTTATTACCCTGAGTGAGTAACTGGGAGTTTTTCACGTCTAATCTTTGGTGGCTGTCTTCATGCTCTGGGAGGGGGAGCGGGGAGCCAAACAGTACAGAACATGAACTGGGGAAGTGGGTGGGTGTTTTGACGTTTACTGGCATAGTTTTCAATTGGCTCCTAAAAGCATCAGGGTTTCCTTGTTTAATGGGGACACATTGAGTTGGGTAACAAGCTTGTGTTTACAGATCCGAATCCTACTTAATGCTTGACTTTAAGCAAAGCCCTGAAGTTTGTAACCACTGCATAACATGAAACACAGTCCCCCGAGACCTCCGACTCAAACCAAACCATCTTTTAAGATGACATTTTCAATGGAAAACAGCTGCTGCTCAAAGTACCATTTTTGGCTTGCTAGATTTTTATTTTCGTTAATTTTTTTTTTCCCATGTGTGGATCTTAAGCCGCTCCCCCTGTGCGCCTTCATCTTAACATTGAGAGTTTGTAATATGGCAGTAACACGCAGTGCAGACGTCATTACCTGACGTTATGGACCGGGGTGTGTGGGTTTCCTCTCCTCTCTATTTGCAGAGGTGGTCCTTATTGGAGCTTCAGTGAGTTTCCATGGAGAAGCTCTGAGGACCGCTGTGCGACGGGATAATAAGCTGAAAGCTTGGGGTTCCATTCCTTGAATCACTGAGCCAGAGACAAGAGAATTCTGAATCTGAAGGCAAGGACACTAATGCTGTATCAAGGGCTGCATGGAGCAAGATACCAATCCTTCAATTGCACTATTACAGTCCATGTGCTGATACAGGTAGTGGTGGCCATATCAGTCCAGAGAGGGTAGAGAAGGGGGTGTGATAGCTTGTATTGGACTAACTGAACAATAATTAATCGCAAGCTCTCAAAAAGAACCCATTTTGAATCACTACAATTCTAAAGCTGGATGTGTGGCCGCACAATGAACAGTGCCAAAGACTAAAGACATTCGGACTAGTGACACAAAATGGGTTCTTTTTGTTAAAGCTCTGATGCCACGTTTGAATGCAAACATCGATCTCTCTGCCCTACTTTTACCTTTGAGGTCTTGAGAGCTTGTGATTAATTATTGTTTAGTTAGTCCAATAAAACGTATCGCCTCCTTCTCTTTGTCTGGCGATACAGGTGTTAGAATTCTCTTCAGAATGCTGAGCGTTTCCAATGTTCTGCTGATCTGGATGCAGTGCTGCGTTTCTCGCTGTGTTTTTATCAGTGCATTTTACCTGTGTGCTGAAATGGTACGATCGTTGTACATTTTAATACTGAGGTTGTGTAAAATGACTCACCTGAGTTTAAGACCTTTTAATCCAGCTGGTATCAATTAAAATGGAAAATAAACCGATGAATAATTAAACCACCTCAAAGATGCAAGGTAATTATCACAGTAATTTACATTTACACACAGAGCTCTTAACAGCCAAGTCCAAGGCTGCTGTCTGCTTCCACTCTTAAAGGAGGAAGCAGCTTCAGATTGTGTGGTGCTTCTGAGTGGAGGTGCTCTTTTATTTGCTTACCACAGACATACAGAGGTGAGATCAGCCTGCCTGTAGTAGTAAGTCATAGAGCACTAGGTGGCTTGCAGAAAGACACTTTGCATGTGTGCGTGTATGCATGCGTGTGTTTGTATGTGTGCGTGCGTGCGTTCGTGAGTGTGTGTGTGGCAGGCAGCTGGAAGTGAAGAGCTGCTCCTGGACTCGGGTCACGTTACTGAGAACACAGCAGGCTTGTACACTAGCCATGCTTAACACTGCTCTGAGACGAGGAATACAATGCATTACTGCATTCAACTTGTTCTTCATGAAGAAAGAAAAAACAGAAAGCGATTTTAGAGGGGCTGCTTTTAACTTCACGGATCTCCTGTACATTAAAAGATGTTTTTTTCCACCGAAATGCCACTGGTGGTGGTCACTGTGATAGCTGGGGGTTGATGCAGGCATCCCCCATGGAGGGATCTGGACCTAGCGGAGCACAGCCTGTGGTGGTCACTGTGATAGCTGGGGGTTGATGCAGGCATCCCCCATGGAGGGATCTGGACCTAGCGGAGCACAGCTGGTGGTGGTCACTGTGATAGCTGGGGTTTGAGGCAGGCATCCCCCATGGAGGGATCTGGACCTAGCGGAGCACAGCTGGTGGTGGTCACTGTGATAGCTGGGGGTTGATGCAGGCATCCCCCATGGAGGGATCTGGACCTAGCGGAGCACAGCCTGTGGTGGTCACTGTGATAGCTGGGGGTTGATGCAGGCATCCCCCATGGAGGGATCTGGACCTAGCGGAGCACGGCTGGTGGTGGTCACTGTGATAGCTGGGGGTTGATGCAGGCATCCCCCATGGAGGGATCTGGACCTAGCGGAGCACAGCTGGTGGTGGTCACTGTGATAGCTGGGGTTTGAGGCAGGCATCCCCCATGGAGGGATCTGGACCTAGCGGAGCACGGCTGGTGGGGGTCACTGTGATAGCTGGGGTTTGATGCAGGCATCCCCCATGGAGGGATGCAACACTGCCAAGTACTCTTGCTGTAAGTGAAGATTGTCAAACACATTCACAAAGCCATTTCATAGGGTTTTAATTGGCGCACTACAAAGCTGGTTTTTTTTGTAAGCACAATTACAGGAAAGATTTATTGTAAACAGGTGGGACTGGCAGAAAGCAGAACTAGCCTGCCAGTCCACACGCACACACCATTCAAAAACTTTCCATGGAAAATCCACAGGCACGTGGATACCAGTCAGGCAGACGGGGCCTTTATCTGATGTTAACACCACAAGTGCTTCATAACAGCAAGCAATCCACAACCGATCTGCCAGGCTGGGACATTCAGAACATAACATTTAACATCAAGTAATACAACATTTAACATGACAATATCATATCTGTCTTTACACCACGAGCCATGAAACGCAGTTCACAGAGACGCATTCATTCAATTCCAAGCACCTGCAGTTCTTTTGATACAGTTCTCAGGAGACCAGCATTCTTTACATGAAGAAGCTGTGTTGATGTTTGGTGAGTTTGAGTGAGCTGTCTGTCAAACAGAGATGAGCCGCAGTCAGGGCCGGCGTCACACTAATTGATTGAATTGAAAGGAGAAGCAGGCTGTGGACCCCAATCTCATCTCTACACCCAGGATGGGTCGTGTGATGGACCCCAATCTCATCTGTACACCCAGGATGGGTCGTGCGATGGACCCCAATCTCATCTGTACACCCAGGATGGGTCGTGCGATGGACCCCAATCTCATCTCTACACCCAGGATGGGTTGTGCGTCACACTTTGATTTTTGTTGGCATTTAGATACCAACCAACGTCAAGATGGATTGTAGGGTGTTCCAGTCTAGAGGGGAAGCTGCCAGATACCAGCCTGTATTTCAGAACAAATGAAAAGCAGCCAGTGCAGAGCCCTGTGCGTGCCAGACCTGGCTCTCTGACACACACAGACCCAGCGCAGAGCCCTGTGCGTGCCAGACCTGGCTCTCTGACACACACAGACTCAGCACAGGGCCCTGTGCGTTGCCAGACCTGGCTCTCTGACACACACAGACCCAGCGCAGAGCCCTGTGCGTGCCAGACCTGGCTCTCTGACACACACAGACCCAGTGCAGGGCCCTGTGCGTGCCAGACCTGGCTCTCTGACACACACAGACCCAGCACAGAGCCCTGTGCGTGCCAGACCTGGCTCTGACACACACAGACCCAGCGCAGAGCCCTGTGCGTGCCAGACCTGGCTCTCTGACACACAGAGTGTAGTCTTCCATGCAGTGTTTCATTACTGCATGATTGTCAGTGAAGTGCATTTAAATTGAGATGATGAACAAAACAAAATCATCACCAAATGATGAGAGCAGAACTTTATTTAGTGCAGGTGTGCACCGCTGCCGTTTTAGTCATGCCATCAAAGAAATACTTTTGCAATTCCAGAAATGTAGTTTCAATGTTTTTTTTTAGTGCTCTGAACTGTAATTCAAACCAGATAAAGCCGTATAGAATGCATCTGCATGAATGCGCTACAGTCTCATCACCTGACAGCTGCTTTGTTATTCCTTGCAGATGTAAGATACTGTCGAGTGGAATCAGATAATGGCAGTAGAAAAGTCTTTTAAAAGCAGCATCTGACACAGCAAGCAATGTCAGTGTGGAATGCCACAAAAGCCCATGTTTGTGAGGGATCTAAAATAATGAACTCCATTATTAAAGTTTACAGCTGAATACCAGGGCAAAGACAAGCAGGGTCAAGTGATTTTAAACAGACATTTCTATTCTCAAAAACTATACAAAATACAAGACAAAAAGAACACGAGATGTGTTTCCATATCCCTTCATAATGTTTCGATGGAATGATCTTACAGTGTAAAGCATGGCAAGTCATAGTGAAGCAGTGTAGTCATAGGATAAGCAATGTACTGATGGAGTTCACAAACAGAATGAACAGCCAATGAAACCAAGGAGCTTGGTGAGGTTCCACTGAAGAACGGGGTTCATAGTGATGAAGGCTCTCGCTGAAGCGTGGTCTCCTCAGTGTGACTTGGTCAGTGTGCATGCTTGCTGAAGTGTGGTCTCCTCAGTGTGACTTGGTCAGTGTGCATGCTTGCTGAAGCATGGTCTCCTCAGTGTGACTTGGTCAGTGTGCATGCTTACTGAAGCATGGTCTCCTCAGTGTGACTTGGTCAGTGTGCATGCTTGCTGAAGCATGGTCTCCTCAGTGTGACTTGGTCAGTGTGCATGTTTGCTGAAGCATGGTCTCCTCAGTGTGACTTGGTCAGTGTGCATGCTTGCTGAAGCATGGTCTCCTCAGTGTGACTTGGTCAGTGTGCATGTTTGCTGAAGTGTGGTCTCCTCAGTGTGACTTGGTCAGTGTGCATGCTTGCTGAAGTGTGGTCTCCTCAGTGTGACTTGGTCAGTGTGCATGTTTGCTGAAGTGTGGTCTCCTCAGTGTGACTTGGTCAGTGTGCATGCTTGCTGAAGCGTGGTCTCCTCAGTGTGACTTGGTCAGTGTGCATGCTTGCTGAAGCGTGGTCTCCTCAGTGTGACTTGGTCAGTGTGCATGCTTGCTGAAGCGTGGTCGCCTCAGTGTGACTTGGTCAGTGTGCATGCTTGCTGAAGCTGTTTATTACAGATGCACGGCTTGGCTGGATATGTTTGCTCAGGTGAGAATATCTTGAAAATGTTGCTTCCAGGTCTGCATGTCTTTTATTATTTGTCAGAGTCTGGAGCCTTGTGCTTCAGAACAGGCACATTCCAGCGTTTACTGGATTTGAACACCCTGTTTAACGTTTCTAGTGATTTTTATTGGAGCTCTGTGCTTGAATTAAAAGCACTGCACAGCAGTATGAGGAAACAACATTTCTGGTTTATACTGCATGACTCTCAGAGCATGCAACAGTAACTCAGACTTTTTCATCTGCTCACATTAGCTGCTCATATTGAATTTTTTCCACAGAAATTAGAAAATACTTTACAACTTCATATAGCCGTTATATTGTTTATTTTACAGCATGTGCTCACCCTGTAACTACACTGAACAGCATGTGCTCACCCTGTAACTACACTGAACAGCATGTACTCACCCTGTAACTACACTGAACAGCATGTACTCACCCTGTAACTACACTGAACAGCATGTACTCACCCTGTAACTACACTGAACAGCATGTGCTCACCCTGTAACTACACTGAACAGCATGTGCTCACCCTGTAACTACACTGAACAGCATGTACTCACCCTGTAACTACACTGAACAGCATGTACTCACCCTGTAACTACACTGAACAGCATGTGCTCACCCTGTAACTACACTGAACAGCATGTGCTCACCCTGTAACTACACTGAACAGCATGTGCTCACCCTGTAACTACACTGAACAGCATGTGCTCACCCTGTAACTACACTGAACAGCATGTGCTCACCCTGTAACTACACTGAACAGCATGTACTCACCCTGTAACTACACTGAACAGCATGTGCTCACCCTGTAACTACACTGAACAGCATGTGCTCACCCTGTAACTACACTGAACAGCATGTGCTCACCCTGTAACTACACTGAACAGCATGTACTCACCCTGTAACTACACTGAACAGCATGTACTCACCCTGTAACTACACTGAACAGCATGTACTCACCCTGTAACTACACTGAACAGCATGTGCTCACCCTGTAACTACACTGAACAGCATGTGCTCACCCTGTAACTACACCGAACAGCATGTGCTCACCCTGTAACTACACTGAACAGCATGTGCTCACCCTGTAACTACACTGAACAGCATGTGCTCACCCTGTAACTACACTGAACAGCATGTGCTCACCCTGTAACTACACTGAACAGCATGCTGTAACAAGGGCTTTGCTTTAACCCTCGTTTCTTAATATCTGCGTGGGACAGCATGCACAGTTAACATCGTCAGTTAGGAAGAAAACGGGTTGCAAAGATGCTCTTCAGATGTTTTATTGATACTGCTTCATTTGCTTCGTAACATACAGAAAGCTTTCTTTTGGTTATAGGAAATGCCTGCATAGCTGTCATTTCTAAAGGTTTGTACAGCAACAACCTTTAGAAATGTCTTTATATGATCTTTATGCATTGCATTGCAGTGTTCATTTGCTTACACACTAATGATTTATGAATATGGCACGAGGCATTACACAACTAGTTACTCAGATCGTCTAAAATCAATTATTACACTGTGGCAAAGAAAGGGAACAGTCCCTGTGTTTAATATATACAAACGGATGCAGCCGTGTGACATGTCATGAGAGCCATTACAACACAAACACAAACAGAAACACAGCAACATCACACCCCATTCATTACAACACAAACACAAACACAGCAACATCACACCCCATTCATTACAACACAAACACAGCAACATCACATCCCATTCATTACAACACAAACACAAACACAGCTACATCACACCCCATTCATTACAACACAAACACAAACACAGCTACATCACACCCCATTCATTACAACACAAACACAAACACAGCTACATCACACCCCATTCATTACAACACAAACACAAACACAGCTACATCACACCCCATTCATTACAACACAAACACAAACACAGCTACATCACACCCCATTCATTACAACACAAACACAAACACAGCTACATCACACCCCATTCATTACAACACAAACACAAACACAGCAACATCACACCCCATTCATTACAACACAAACACAAACACAGCTACATCACACCCCATTCATTACAACACAAACACAAACACAGCTACATCACACCCCATTCATTACAACACAAACACAAACACAGCTACATCACATCCCATTCATTACAACACAAACACAAACACAGCTACATCACACCCCATTCATTACAACACAAACACAAACACAGCTACATCACATCCCATTCATTACAACACAAACACAAACACAGCTACATCACACCCCATTCATTACAACACAAACACAGCTACATCACACCCATTCATTACAACACAAACACAAACACAGCTACATCACATCCCATTCATTACAACACAAACACAAACACAGCTACATCACACCCCATTCATTACAACACAAACACAAACACAGCTACATCACACCCCATTCATTACAACACAAACACAAACACAGCTACATCACACCCCATTCATTACAACACAAACACAAACACAGCTACATCACACCCCATTCATTACAACACAAACACAGCTACATCACACCCCATTCATTACAACACAAACACAAACACAGCTACATCACACCCCATTCATTACAACACAAACACAAACACAGCTACATCACACCCCATTCATTACAACACAAACACAGCTACATCACACCCCATTCATTACAACACAAACACAAACACAGCTACATCACATCCCATTCATTACAACACAAACACAAACACAGCTACATCACACCCCATTCATTACAACACAAACACAGCTACATCACACCCCATTCATTACAACACAAACACAAACACAGCTACATCACACCCCATTCATTACAACACAAACACAGCTACATCACACCCCATTCATTACAACACAAACACAAACACAGCTACATCACACCCCATTCATTACAACACAAACACAGCTACATCACATCCCATTCATTACAACACAAACACAAACACAGCTACATCACACCCCATTCATTACAACACAAACACAAACACAGCTACATCACACCCCATTCATTACAACACAAACACAGCTACATCACACCCCATTCATTACAACACAAACACAAACACAGCTACATCACATCCCATTCATTGCAATACAAACACAAACACAGCTACATCACATCCCATTCATTGCAATACAAACACAAACACAGCTACATCACACCCCATTCATTACAACACAAACACAGCTACATCACATCCCATTCATTACAACACAAACACAAACACAGCTACATCACACCCCATTCATTACAACACAAACACAGCAACATCACATCCCATTCATTACAACACAAACACAAACACAGCTACATCACACCCCATTCATTACAACACAAACACAAACACAGCTACATCACACCCCATTCATTACAACACAAACACAAACACAGCTACATCACACCCCATTCATTACAACACAAACACAAACACAGCTACATCACACCCCATTCATTACAACACAAACACAAACACAGCTACATCACACCCCATTCATTACAACACAAACACAAACACAGCTACATCACACCCCATTCATTACAACACAAACACAAACACAGCTACATCACATCCCATTCATTACAACACAAACACAGCTACATCACATCCCATTCATTACAACACAAACACAAACACAGCTACATCACATCCCATTCATTACAACACAAACACAGCAATGCCCAGATCTGGCTGCTCATCGGATCACCATGACAGGAGTGTGTAGGATTCTCATGACATTTCATCAAGGTTTTTCCAAGGGAGCTGAATTGGGCAAATAAAGAACACAAACAGCATGTAGCAGCAGTTGCGTGCAATACAAAGTGACGCCGCTGTTATTGGTCCAGCAAGGCTCTTAGCATCCTGGGCTTCCCATTCTGCAGTAGCAGACTGTTTTAAAGAGCCGGCAGTGGCAGAAGGCACAGTGTTCACAGCAGACTGTGCTGGAGGGCTTGCAGTTTCCCCAGAGCGGCACGCAGTTCGCTGGGGGAGGCGGCCTTGGCTTCTGGTAATTGTTTCGGACATTGAGCTTGTTCTGTACAGAGGGAAAGAGGAAAACACGTTTTAATGTCTTATAAATCCTGATGAATGTGGATTTGACTGGCTCACGTTTTAAATGACTCCATTCCAACACATACAGCAGTATTTCACATTAGGGTTCATTGCTGTTCATCTGACACACATTGCAATACCCTTCTGTCAGGGGTTCCCATGCCATGGCAGGGTTTTGTTCTGTCACCAGAACCCTCTCAATTTCTACTGTAAATATATGTCCTGTAGTGAAGGCGACTCACAGAGACTAGGGTGTGTGAACTCTGCATCAGCCGCAGACGGAGCACAAACAGGTTAAGTGGCTTGCTCAAGGTCACGTTAAGCACGTACACATACTTGTTTTGGTTTCTTTTCTGTAGATTTCCTGGCGCTCTTTCTTGATATTTTTGGAAGTTCTGTAAATAAAATCAATAAAACAATATTGTTAATTGAGAGGACCGACACATATGTGTCAATATTCTAATATTCCAATATTCCAATATTCCAATATTCTAATACTCTAATATTCTTAATATTCTAATATTCCAATATTCTAATATTCTAATATTCTAATACTCTAATACTCTAATACTCTAATATTCTTAATATTCCAATATTCTAATACTCTAATACTCTAATATTCTAATATTCCAATATTCCAATATTCCAATATTCTAATATTCTAATATTCTAATTTTCCAATATTATAATATTCTCAATATTATAATATTCTCAATATTCTCAATATTCTCAATATTCTCAATATTCTAAGGGCATATAGGGACCAGAGTAGCTGAAGCGGATTCACTGATGTGGAGCTGGTTCAGTGTACTGTTATACATCTGATCAAGAAGTGCTCGCCTCTCATTAGCATAACAAGATTCTCACAGGGATGTCTTTTTCTTTGAATCAATGCTTCATGCTCACTTTCTACTGGCAATAGGAATCTGCTGAAACTTTTCTCACTACTTCAATGCAGTGTATTAGGAATGCTGTGGTTGAGGTGGAGCGGTCCTTGTTATCTGTAATGATTCAATGCAGTGTATTAGGAATGCTGTGGTTGAGGTGGAGCGGTCCTTGTTATCTGTAATGATTCAATGCAGTGTATTAGGAATGCTGTGGTTGAGGTGGAGCGGTCCTTGTTATCTGTAATGATTCAATGCAGTGTATTAGGAATGCTGTGGTTGAGGTGGAGCGGTCCTTGTTATCTGTAATGATTCAATGCAGTGTATTAGGAATGCTGTGGTTGAGGTGGAGCGGTCCTTGTTATCTGTAATGATTCAATGCAGTGTATTAGGAATGCTGTGGTTGAGGTGGAGCGGTCCTTGTTATCTGTAATGATTTGATGCAGTGTATTAGGAATGCTGTGGTTGAGGTGGAGCGGTCCTTGTTATCTGTAATGATTCAATGCAGTGTATTAGGAATGCTGTGGTTGAGGTGGAGCGGTCCTTGTTATCTGTAATGATTCAATGCAGTGTATTAGGAATGCTGTGGTTGAGGTGGAGCGGTCCTTGTTATCTGTAATGATTCAATGCAGTGTATTAGGAATGCTGTGGTGCATTCTTTTCTGATCCACAGTGGACTACACTCTAGAGCAGTGCTACAGCAGCATTTCCAATGCATTGTCTCACAACTATTTGAGAAATAATTTGACACCGGAACCTCAAAGCAAAAATGAAAACACGCAATGTTATATTATTTGAGGGTCCTTATTCGTTCTGAGGGGGATCAGTGCACAATTAGAGCAGGCTTAAAGAGCCAGAAGGGTTCTTTACATTCTAACTATAAAGGTTATTTACATTCTAACTATAAAGGCCTGCTGGTTTGGGTTAATGTTATAATTATTTCACTCTGAAGACTTAAACTCCTCATGCTCAGGTTACAGAGGAAGTGATCTCGGTGGTCCAATAAGACTCCATGTTGTGCCGTTAAATACATCTGTGAAGAAAAAATGACTTTGTGCAACCAACGATTAGCCTTTAAAGTAGAGTTTCAATGTCAGAGGCTGTTCGAACTGAAGTGATAACACAATGTTTGCATTTTTGTGATACTTGAAATGTATTTGCTTTCGATTGTAAGTCGCCCTGGATAAGGGCGTCTGCTAAGAAATAAATAATAATAATAATAATTTTATTTTCTGGCTGTATAGAATGAAAATTAATTTTAAAAACTGTTCATGCAAAAACAAATAAAATACAGACTAACATGTGAAAGGAAGCAATACATGATGTTTACACAACAATAACCCTCAAAGATTACAAAATGAAATTGAAAGCCGTGACGTACCTGCTTACGTTTTCAGTTAGTGACTAACTAAATCTGTATTTTTTTTACATGCTTGTGGTACACTAAGATAAACTTCCTTACTCAGAATAGTAACAATTTTAGAAGGTACAGTATGAAACTGCATCTGGATTGATTCAATCAACACGTTTCAAATCAATCAAATAGTAACCTTTCCAAAATAACGCACAGCAAACTTGTAATAATACCCAACGACCAGTCATTAATAATACTCAATGATCTGTCATTAATAATACCCAATGATCTGTCATTAATAATACCCAACGACCTGTCATTAATAATACTCAACGATCTGTCATTAATAATACTCAACGATCTGTCATTAATAATACCCAACGATCTGTCATTAATAATACCCAATGATCTGTCATTAATAATACCCAACGACCTGTCATTAATAATACCCAACGATCTGTCATTAATAATACCCAACGATCTGTCATTAATAATACTCAACGATCTGTCATTAATAATACCCAACGACCTGTCATTAATAATACC
This sequence comes from Acipenser ruthenus, assembly GCF_902713425.1. Taxonomy (NCBI): domain Eukaryota; kingdom Metazoa; phylum Chordata; class Actinopteri; order Acipenseriformes; family Acipenseridae; genus Acipenser; species Acipenser ruthenus. Next base: position 134,120 of record NC_081217.1, read on the forward strand.
CAACGATCTGTCATTAATAATACCCAACGATCTGTCATTAATAATACCCAACGATCTGTCATTAATAATACCCAATGATCTGTCATTAATAATACCCAACGATCTGTCATTAATAATACCCAACGATCTGTCATTAATAATACCCAATGATCTGTCATTAATAATACCCAACGACCTGTCATTAATAATACTCAACGATCTGTCATTAATAATACCCAACGATCTGTCATTAATAATACCCAACGATCTGTCATTAATAATACCCAACGATCTGTCATTAATAATACCCAACGATCTGTCATTAATAATACCCAATGATCTGTCATTAATAATACCCAACGACCTGTCATTAATAATACCCAACGATCTGTCATTAATAATACCCAACGATCTGTCATTAATAATACTCAACGATCTGTCATTAATAATACCCAATGATCTGTCATTAATAATACCCAACGATCTGTCATTAATAATACCCAACGATCTGTCATTAATAATACCCAACGATCTGTCATTAATAATACTCAACGATCTGTCATTAATAATACCCAATGATCTGTCATTAATAATACCCAACGACCTGTCATTAATAATACCCAACGACCTGTCATTAATAATACCCAACGATCTGTCATTAATAATACTCAACGATCTGTCATTAATAATACCCAATGATCTGTCATTAATAATACCCAACGATCTGTCATTAATAATACTCAACGATCTGTCATTAATAATACTCAATGATCTGTCATTAATAATACCCAATGATCTGTCATTAATAATACCCAACGATCTGTCATTAATAATACTCAACGATCTGTCATTAATAATACTCAATGATCTGTCATTAATAATACTCAACGATCTGTCATTAATAATACCCAACGATCTGTCATTAATAATACCCAACGATCAGTCATTAATAATACCCAACGATCTGTCATTAATAATACCCAACGACCTGTCATTAATAATACCCAACGATCTGTCATTAATAATACTCAACGATCTGTCATTAATAATACCCAACGATCTGTCATTAATAATACTCAACGATCTGTCATTAATAATACCCAATGATCTGTCATTAATAATACCCAACGATCTGTCATTAATAATACCCAACGATCTGTCATTAATAATACTCAACGACCTGTCATTAATAATACTCAACGACCTGTCATTAATAATACTCAACGATCTGTCATTAATAATACCCAACGACCTGTCATTAATAATACCCAACGATCTGTCATTAATAATACCCAACGACCAGTCATTAATAATACCCAACGATCTGTCATTAATAATACTCAACGATCTGTCATTAATAATACCCAACGATCTGTCATTAATAATACTCAACGATCTGTCATTAATAATACTCAACGATCTGTCATTAATAATACCCAATGATCTGTCATTAATAATACCCAACGACCTGTCATTAATAATACCCAATGATCTGTCATTAATAATACCCAACGACCTGTCATTAATAATACTCAACGATCTGTCATTAATAATACCCAACGATCTGTCATTAATAATACCCAACGATCTGTCATTAATAATACCCAACGATCTGTCATTAATAATACCCAACGATCTGTCATTAATAATACCCAATGATCTGTCATTAATAATACCCAACGACCAGTCATTAATAATACCCAACGATCTGTCATTAATAATACCCAACGATCTGTCATTAATAATACTCAACGATCTGTCATTAATAATACCCAACGATCTGTCATTAATAATACTCAACGATCTGTCATTAATAATACCCAACGATCTGTCATTAATAATACTCAACGATCTGTCATTAATAATACTCAACGATCTGTCATTAATAATACCCAATGATCTGTCATTAATAATACCCAACGACCTGTCATTAATAATACCCAATGATCTGTCATTAATAATACCCAACGACCTGTCATTAATAATACTCAACGATCTGTCATTAATAATACCCAATGATCTGTCATTAATAATACCCAACGACCTGTCATTAATAATACCCAACGACCAGTCATTAATAATACTCAACGATCTGTCATTAATAATACCCAATGATCTGTCATTAATAATACCCAACGATCTGTCATTAATAATACCCAACGATCTGTCATTAATAATACTCAACGACCTGTCATTAATAATACTCAACGACCTGTCATTAATAATACTCAACGATCTGTCATTAATAATACCCAACGACCTGTCATTAATAATACCCAACGATCTGTCATTAATAATACCCAACGATCTGTCATTAATAATACTCAACGATCTGTCATTAATAATACCCAACGATCTGTCATTAATAATACTCAACGATCTGTCATTAATAATACTCAACGATCTGTCATTAATAATACCCAATGATCTGTCATTAATAATACCCAACGACCTGTCATTAATAATACCCAATGATCTGTCATTAATAATACCCAACGACCTGTCATTAATAATACTCAACGATCTGTCATTAATAATACCCAACGATCTGTCATTAATAATACCCAACGATCTGTCATTAATAATACCCAACGATCTGTCATTAATAATACCCAACGATCTGTCATTAATAATACCCAACGATCTGTCATTAATAATACCCAATGATCTGTCATTAATAATACCCAACGACCTGTCATTAATAATACCCAACGACCTGTCATTAATAATACTCAACGATCTGTCATTAATAATACCCAATGATCTGTCATTAATAATACCCAACGACCTGTCATTAATAATACCCAACGATCTGTCATTAATAATACCCAACGATCTGTCATTAATAATACCCAATGATCTGTCATTAATAATACCCAACGATCTGTCATTAATAATACCCAACGATCTGTCATTAATAATACTCAACGACCTGTCATTAATAATACTCAACGACCTGTCATTAATAATACTCAACGATCTGTCATTAATAATACCCAACGACCTGTCATTAATAATACCCAACGATCTGTCATTAATAATACCCAACGATCTGTCATTAATAATACTCAACGATCTGTCATTAATAATACCCAACGATCTGTCATTAATAATACTCAACGATCTGTCATTAATAATACTCAACGATCTGTCATTAATAATACCCAATGATCTGTCATTAATAATACCCAACGACCTGTCATTAATAATACCCAATGATCTGTCATTAATAATACCCAACGACCTGTCATTAATAATACTCAACGATCTGTCATTAATAATACCCAACGATCTGTCATTAATAATACCCAACGATCTGTCATTAATAATACTCAACGATCTGTCATTAATAATACCCAACGATCTGTCATTAATAATACTCAACGATCTGTCATTAATAATACTCAACGATCTGTCATTAATAATACCCAATGATCTGTCATTAATAATACCCAACGACCTGTCATTAATAATACCCAATGATCTGTCATTAATAATACCCAACGACCTGTCATTAATAATACTCAACGATCTGTCATTAATAATACCCAACGATCTGTCATTAATAATACCCAACGATCTGTCATTAATAATACCCAACGATCTGTCATTAATAATACCCAACGATCTGTCATTAATAATACCCAACGATCTGTCATTAATAATACCCAATGATCTGTCATTAATAATACCCAACGACCTGTCATTAATAATACTCAACGATCTGTCATTAATAATACCCAACGACCTGTCATTAATAATACTCAACGATCTGTCATTAATAATACCCAACGATCTGTCATTAATAATACCCAACGATCTGTCATTAATAATACCCAACGATCTGTCATTAATAATACCCAACGATCTGTCATTAATAATACCCAACGACCAGTCATTAATAATACCCAACGATCTGTCATTAATAATACCCAACGATATGTCATTTCACAAACACAATTCTGTCAATTGTCTTCCATTTTGACAAGAATGTGCTTAGGCCTGGCACTGCAGTGCAATAACTCTGATCCAGCTGAAAGACGGATCAGGCCATCAACAGTGTGTTCTTAACTGTGCCAAACAGACCCAATAACGTAAATACTATCTGCAAAATAATGATGACCAAATGTACTGAATGTGTCTCAGGGCTACGAGTTCTGTGTTCACACCAATCTATAGCACATGTCTCAAATCTTCTTTTGTCCAAATAACCAAGCAACTATTTAGTGGTTTGCAGATGCACTGTAGTTCTGTCACCCTCACAACAGTAATAACACACAGAGTAACACTAATACTGAAAGGGAGCGCAGCCCCAGAGTCTGGGATGTGCGCTGCTCTATGAAGTATTTAAGACACTGAAATGCCCCTGCTGCTGTCTGGAGACTAACCTACAATCAGCACTGCTGGGGTCTCTGACTGCTTCTCTTCTCGTTTGCTGGGTTCGCAGGAGTCATTACCAGGAGTCTTCTCCTCCATCACAATGTGTGGAAAGACCACCAGGAAACAGGCAGAGCAGATCAGCAAACAGCGAAGCAACAACCTGGCTCTCATGTTGAAGGCGAAGAAGCTGAAAAATAGGAGAAGTGAAAAAAGAGCCTTTTTATTACGCTACATTTTATTAGGCAACAAGGAGCAGTGTGGGGTTGAAGCTCACAGTGTCAGAGCATGTGTCACTGAGAGGAGCAGTGTGGAGTTGAAGCTCACAGTGTCAGAGCATGTGTCACTGAGAGGAGCAGTGTGGAGTTGAAGCTCACAGTGTCAGAGCATGTGTCACTGAGAGGAGCAGTGTGGGGTTGAAGCTCACAGTGTCAGAGCATGTGTCACTGAGAGGAGCAGTGTGGGGTTGAAGCTCACAGTGTCAGAGCATGTGTCACTGAGAGGAGCAGTGTGGGGTTGAAGCTCACAGTGTCAGAGCATGTGTCACTGAGAGGAGCAGTGTGGGGTTGAAGCTCACAGTGTCAGAGCATGTGTCACTGAGAGGAGCAGTGTGGAGTTGAAGCTCACAGTGTCAGAGCATGTGACACTGAGAGGAGCAGTGTGGGGTTGAAGCTCACAGTGTCAGAGCATGTGTCACTGAGAGGAGCAGTGTGGGGTTGAAGCTCACAGTATCAGAGCATGTGTCACTGAGAGGAGCTGTGTGGAGTTGAAGCTCACAGTGTCAGAGCATGTGTCACTGAGAGGAGCAGTGTGGGGTTGAAGCTCACAGTATCAGAGCATGTGTCACTGAGAGGAGCTGTGTGGAGTTGAAGCTCACAGTGTCAGAGCATGTGTCACTGAGAGGAGCTGTGTGGGGTTGAAGCTCACAGTGTCAGAGCATGTGTCACTGAGAGGAGCAGTGTGGGGTTGAAGCTCAGAGTGTCAGAGCATGTGTCACTGAGAGGAGCAGTGTGGAGTTGAAGCTCACAGTGTCAGAGCATGTGTCACTGAGAGGAGCAGTGTGGAGTTGAAGCTCACAGTGTCAGAGCATGTGTCACTGAGAGGAGCAGTGTGGGGTTGAAGCTCACAGTGTCAGAGCATGTGTCACTGAGAGGAGCAGTGTGGGGTTGAAGCTCACAGTGTCAGAGCATGTGTCACTGAGAGGAGCAGTGTGGGGTTGAAGCTCACAGTGTCAGAGCATGTGTCACTGAGAGGAGCAGTGTGGGGTTGAAGCTCACAGTGTCAGAGCATGTGTCACTGAGAGGAGCAGTGTGGAGTTGAAGCTCACAGTGTCAGAGCATGTGACACTGAGAGGAGCAGTGTGGGGTTGAAGCTCACAGTGTCAGAGCATGTGTCACTGAGAGGAGCAGTGTGGGGTTGAAGCTCACAGTATCAGAGCATGTGTCACTGAGAGGAGCTGTGTGGAGTTGAAGCTCACAGTGTCAGAGCATGTGTCACTGAGAGGAGCAGTGTGGGGTTGAAGCTCACAGTATCAGAGCATGTGTCACTGAGAGGAGCTGTGTGGAGTTGAAGCTCACAGTGTCAGAGCATGTGTCACTGAGAGGAGCTGTGTGGGGTTGAAGCTCACAGTGTCAGAGCATGTGTCACTGAGAGGAGCAGTGTGGGGTTGAAGCTCAGAGTGTCAGAGCATGTGTCACTGAGAGGAGCAGTGTGGGGTTGAAGCTCAGAGTGTCAGAGCATGTGTCACTGAGAGGAGCAGTGTGGAGTTGAAGCTCACAGTGTCAGAGCATGTGTCACTGAGAGGAGCTGTGTGGGGTTGAAGCTCACAGTGTCAGAGCATGTGTCACTGAGAGGAGCAGTGTGGGGTTGAAGCTCACAGTGTCAGAGCATGTGTCACTGAGAGGAGCAGTGTGGGGTTGAAGCTCACAGTGTCAGAGCATGTGTCACTGAGAGGAGCTGTGTGGGGTTGAAGCTCACAGTGTCAGAGCATGTGTCACTGAGAGGAGCAGTGTGGGGTTGAAGCTCACAGTGTCAGAGCATGTGTCACTGAGAGGAGCAGTGTGGGGTTGAAGCTCACAGTGTCAGAGCATGTGTCACTGAGAGGAGCTGTGTGGAGTTGAAGCTCACAGTGTCAGAGCATGTGTCACTGAGAGGAGCTGTGTGGAGTTGAAGCTCACAGTGTCAGAGCATGTGTCACTGAGAGGAGCTGTGTGGGGTTGAAGCTCACAGTGTCAGAGCATGTGTCACTGAGAGGAGCAGTGTGGGGTTGAAGCTCACAGTGTCAGAGCATGTGTCACTGAGAGGAGCAGTGTGGGGTTGAAGCTCACAGTGTCAGAGCATGTGTCACTGAGAGGAGCAGTGTGGGGTTGAAGCTCACAGTGTCAGAGCATGTGTCACTGAGAGGAGCAGTGTGGGGTTGAAGCTCACAGTGTCAGAGCATGTGTCACTGAGAGGAGCTGTGTGGAGTTGAAGCTCACAGTGTCAGAGCATGTGTCACTGAGAGGAGCAGTGTGGGGTTGAAGCTCACAGTGTCAGAGCATGTGTCACTGAGAGGAGCTGTGTGGGGTTGAAGCTCAGAGTGTCAGAGCATGTGACACTGAGAGGAGCAGTGTGGGGTTGAAGCTCACAGTGTCAGAGCATGTGACACTGAGAGGAGCAGTGTGGGGTTGAAGCTCAGAGTGTCAGAGCATGTGACACTGAGAGGAGCTGTGTGGGGTTGAAGCTCACAGTGTCAGAGCATGTGTCACTGAGAGGAGCTGTGTGGGGTTGAAGCTCAGAGTGTCAGAGCATGTGACACTGAGAGGAGCTGTGTGGGGTTGAAGCTCACAGTGTCAGAGCATGTGTCACTGAGAGGAGCAGTGTGGGGTTGAAGCTCACAGTGTCAAAGCATGTGTCACTGAGAGGAGCAGTGTGGGGTTGAAGCTCACAGTGTCAGATCATGTGTCACTGAGAGGAGCAGTGTGGGGTTGAAGCTCACAGTGTCAGAGCATGTGTCACTGAGAGGAGCTGTGTGGGGTTGAAGCTCACAGTGTCAGAGCATGTGACACTGAGAGGAGCAGTGTGGGGTTGAAGCTCACAGTGTCAGAGCATGTGTCACTGAGAGGAGCTGTGTGGGGTTGAAGCTCACAGTGTCAGAGCATGTGTCACTGAGAGGAGCTGTGTGGGGTTGAAGCTCACAGTGTCAGAGCATGTGTCACTGAGAGGAGCAGTGTGGGGTTGAAGCTCACAGTGTCAGAGCATGTGACACTGAGAGGAGCAGTGTGGGGTTGAAGCTCACAGTATCAGAGCATGTGTCACTGAGAGGAGCAGTGTGGGGTTGAAGCTCACAGTGTCAGAGCATGTGACACTGAGAGGAGCTGTGTGGGGTTGAAGCTCAGAGTGTCAGAGCATGTGACACTGAGAGGAGCTGTGTGGGGTTGAAGCTCACAGTGTCAGAGCATGTGTCACTGAGAGGAGCTGTGTGGGGTTGAAGCTCAGAGTGTCAGAGCATGTGACACTGAGAGGAGCTGTGTGGGGTTGAAGCTCACAGTGTCAGAGCATGTGTCACTGAGAGGAGCAGTGTGGGGTTGAAGCTCACAGTGTCAAAGCATGTGTCACTGAGAGGAGCAGTGTGGGGTTGAAGCTCACAGTGTCAGATCATGTGTCACTGAGAGGAGCAGTGTGGGGTTGAAGCTCACAGTGTCAGAGCATGTGTCACTGAGAGGAGCTGTGTGGGGTTGAAGCTCACAGTGTCAGAGCATGTGACACTGAGAGGAGCAGTGTGGGGTTGAAGCTCACAGTGTCAGAGCATGTGTCACTGAGAGGAGCTGTGTGGGGTTGAAGCTCACAGTGTCAGAGCATGTGTCACTGAGAGGAGCTGTGTGGGGTTGAAGCTCACAGTGTCAGAGCATGTGTCACTGAGAGGAGCAGTGTGGGGTTGAAGCTCACAGTGTCAAAGCATGTGTCACTGAGAGGAGCAGTGTGGGGTTGAAGCTCACAGTGTCAGAGCATGTGTCACTGAGAGGAGCTGTGTGGGGTTGAAGCTCACAGTGTCAGAGCATGTGTCACTGAGAGGAGCAGTGTGGGGTTGAAGCTCACAGTGTCAGAGCATGTGTCACTGAGAGGAGCAGTGTGGGGTTGAAGCTCACAGTGTCAGAGCATGTGTCACTGAGAGGAGCTGTGTGGGGTTGAAGCTCACAGTGTCAGAGCATGTGTCACTGAGAGGAGCAGTGTGGGGTTGAAGCTCACAGTGTCAGAGCATGTGACACTGAGAGGAGCTGTGTGGGGTTGAAGCTCACAGTGTCAGAGCATGTGACACTGAGAGGAGCAGTGTGGGGTTGAAGCTCACAGTGTCAGAGCATGTGTCACTGAGAGGAGCAGTGTGGGGTTGAAGCTCACAGTGTCAGAGCATGTGTCACTGAGAGGAGCAGTGTGGGGTTGAAGCTCACAGTGTCAGAGCATGTGTCACTGAGAGGAGCAGTGTGGGGTTGAAGCTCACAGTGTCAGAGCATGTGACACTGAGAGGAGCAGTGTGGGGTTGAAGCTCAGAGTGTCAGAGCATGTGTCACTGAGAGGAGCAGTGTGGGGTTGAAGCTCACAGTGTCAGAGCATGTGTCACTGAGAGGAGCAGTGTGGGGTTGAAGCTCACAGTGTCAGAGCATGTGTCACTGAGAGGAGCAGTGTGGGGTTGAAGCTCACAGTGTCAGAGCATGTGTCACTGAGAGGAGCAGTGTGGAGTTGAAGCTCACAGTGTCAGAGCATGTGTCACTGAGAGGAGCAGTGTGGGGTTGAAGCTCACAGTGTCAGAGCATGTGTCACTGAGAGGAGCAGTGTGGGGTTGAAGCTCACAGTGTCAGAGCATGTGTCACTGAGAGGAGCAGTGTGGGGTTGAAGCTCACAGTGTCAGAGCATGTGTCACTGAGAGGAGCTGTGTGGAGTTGAAGCTCACAGTGTCAGAGCATGTGTCACTGAGAGGAGCAGTGTGGGGTTGAAGCTCACAGTGTCAGAGCATGTGTCACTGAGAGGAGCAGTGTGGGGTTGAAGCTCACAGTGTCAGAGCATGTGTCACTGAGAGGAGCTGTGTGGAGTTGAAGCTCAGAGTGTCAGAGCATGTGTCACTGAGAGGAGCAGTGTGGGGTTGAAGCTCACAGTGTCAGAGCATGTGTCACTGAGAGGAGCTGTGTGGGGTTGAAGCTCACAGTGTCAGAGCATGTGTCACTGAGAGGAGCTGTGTGGGGTTGAAGCTCACAGTGTCAGAGCATGTGTCACTGAGAGGAGCAGTGTGGGGTTGAAGCTCACAGTGTCAGAGCATGTGTCACTGAGAGGAGCTGTGTGGGGTTGAAGCTCACAGTGTCAGAGCATGTGTCACTGAGAGGAGCAGTGTGGGGTTGAAGCTCACAGTGTCAGAGCATGTGTCACTGAGAGGAGCTGTGTGGGGTTGAAGCTCACAGTGTCAGAGCATGTGTCACTGAGAGGAGCTGTGTGGGGTTGAAGCTCACAGTGTCAGAGCATGTGTCACTGAGAGGAGCTGTGTGGGGTTGAAGCTCACAGTGTCAGAGCATGTGTCACTGAGAGGAGCAGTGTGGGGTTGAAGCTCACAGTGTCAGAGCATGTGTCACTGAGAGGAGCTGTGTGGGGTTGAAGCTCACAGTGTCAGAGCATGTGTCACTGAGAGGAGCAGTGTGGGGTTGAAGCTCACAGTGTCAGAGCATGTGTCACTGAGAGGAGCTGTGTGGGGTTGAAGCTCACAGTGTCAGAGCATGTGTCACTGAGAGGAGCAGTGTGGGGTTGAAGCTCACAGTGTCAGAGCATGTGTCACTGAGAGGAGCTGTGTGGGGTTGAAGCTCACAGTGTCAGAGCATGTGTCACTGAGAGGAGCAGTGTGGGGTTGAAGCTCACAGTGTCAGAGCATGTGTCACTGAGAGGAGCAGTGTGGGGTTGAAGCTCACAGTGTCAGAGCATGTGTCACTGAGAGGAGCAGTGTGGGGTTGAAGCTCAGAGTGTCAGAGCATGTGTCACTGAGAGGAGCAGTGTGGGGTTGAAGCTCACAGTGTCAGAGCATGTGTCACTGAGAGGAGCAGTGTGGGGTTGAAGCTCACAGTGTCAGAGCATGTGTCACTGAGAGGAGCAGTGTGGGGTTGAAGCTCACAGTGTCAGAGCATGTGACACTGAGAGGAGCAGTGTGGGGTTGAAGCTCACAGTATCAGAGCATGTGTCACTGAGAGGAGCTGTGTGGGGTTGAAGCTCACAGTGTCAGAGCATGTGTCACTGAGAGGAGCTGTGTGGGGTTGAAGCTCACAGTGTCAGAGCATGTGTCACTGAGAGGAGCAGTGTGGGGTTGAAGCTCACAGTGTCAGAGCATGTGTCACTGAGAGGAGCAGTGTGGGGTTGAAGCTCACAGTATCAGAGCATGTGTCACTGAGAGGAGCTGTGTGGGGTTGAAGCTCACAGTGTCAGAGCATGTGTCACTGAGAGGAGCTGTGTGGGGTTGAAGCTCACAGTGTCAGAGCATGTGTCACTGAGAGGAGCAGTGTGGGGTTGAAGCTCACAGTGTCAGAGCATGTGTCACTGAGAGGAGCTGTGTGGGGTTGAAGCTCACAGTGTCAGAGCATGTGTCACTGAGAGGAGCAGTGTGGGGTTGAAGCTCACAGTGTCAGAGCATGTGTCACTGAGAGGAGCTGTGTGGGGTTGAAGCTCACAGTGTCAGAGCATGTGTCACTGAGAGGAGCAGTGTGGGGTTGAAGCTCACAGTATCAGAGCATGTGTCACTGAGAGGAGCTGTGTGGGGTTGAAGCTCACAGTGTCAGAGCATGTGACACTGAGAGGAGCAGTGTGGGGTTGAAGCTCACAGTGTCAGAGCATGTGTCACTGAGAGGAGCTGTGTGGGGTTGAAGCTCACAGTGTCAGAGCATGTGTCACTGAGAGGAGCAGTGTGGGGTTGAAGCTCACAGTGTCAGATCATGTGTCACTGAGAGGAGCAGTGTGGGGTTGAAGCTCACAGTGTCAGAGCATGTGTCACTGAGAGGAGCAGTGTGGGGTTGAAGCTCACAGTGTCAGAGCATGTGTCACTGAGAGGAGCAGTGTGGGGTTGAAGCTCACAGTGTCAGAGCATGTGTCACTGAGAGGAGCAGTGTGGGGTTGAAGCTCACAGTGTCAGAGCATGTGTCACTGAGAGGAGCAGTGTGGGGTTGAAGCTCACAGTGTCAGAGCATGTGTCACTGAGAGGAGCAGTGTGGGGTTGAAGCTCACAGTGTCAGAGCATGTGTCACTGAGAGGAGCTGTGTGGGGTTGAAGCTCACAGTGTCAGAGCATGTGTCACTGAGAGGAGCAGTGTGGGGTTGAAGCTCACAGTGTCAGAGCATGTGTCACTGAGAGGAGCTGTGTGGGGTTGAAGCTCACAGTGTCAGAGCATGTGTCACTGAGAGGAGCAGTGTGGGGTTGAAGCTCACAGTGTCAGAGCATGTGTCACTGAGAGGAGCTGTGTGGAGTTGAAGCTCACAGTGTCAGAGCATGTGTCACTGAGGAGCAGTGTGGGGTTGAAGCTCACAGTGTCAGAGCATGTGTCACTGAGAGGAGCAGTGTGGGGTTGAAGCTCACAGTGTCAGAGCATGTGTCACTGAGAGGAGCTGTGTGGAGTTGAAGCTCAGAGTGTCAGAGCATGTGTCACTGAGAGGAGCAGTGTGGGGTTGAAGCTCACAGTGTCAGAGCATGTGTCACTGAGAGGAGCTGTGTGGGGTTGAAGCTCACAGTGTCAGAGCATGTGTCACTGAGAGGAGCTGTGTGGGGTTGAAGCTCACAGTGTCAGAGCATGTGTCACTGAGAGGAGCAGTGTGGGGTTGAAGCTCACAGTGTCAGAGCATGTGTCACTGAGAGGAGCTGTGTGGGGTTGAAGCTCACAGTGTCAGAGCATGTGTCACTGAGAGGAGCAGTGTGGGGTTGAAGCTCACAGTGTCAGAGCATGTGTCACTGAGAGGAGCTGTGTGGGGTTGAAGCTCACAGTGTCAGAGCATGTGTCACTGAGAGGAGCTGTGTGGGGTTGAAGCTCACAGTGTCAGAGCATGTGTCACTGAGAGGAGCTGTGTGGGGTTGAAGCTCACAGTGTCAGAGCATGTGTCACTGAGAGGAGCAGTGTGGGGTTGAAGCTCACAGTGTCAGAGCATGTGTCACTGAGAGGAGCTGTGTGGGGTTGAAGCTCACAGTGTCAGAGCATGTGTCACTGAGAGGAGCAGTGTGGGGTTGAAGCTCACAGTGTCAGAGCATGTGTCACTGAGAGGAGCTGTGTGGGGTTGAAGCTCACAGTGTCAGAGCATGTGTCACTGAGAGGAGCAGTGTGGGGTTGAAGCTCACAGTGTCAGAGCATGTGTCACTGAGAGGAGCTGTGTGGGGTTGAAGCTCACAGTGTCAGAGCATGTGTCACTGAGAGGAGCAGTGTGGGGTTGAAGCTCACAGTGTCAGAGCATGTGTCACTGAGAGGAGCAGTGTGGGGTTGAAGCTCACAGTGTCAGAGCATGTGTCACTGAGAGGAGCAGTGTGGGGTTGAAGCTCAGAGTGTCAGAGCATGTGTCACTGAGAGGAGCAGTGTGGGGTTGAAGCTCACAGTGTCAGAGCATGTGTCACTGAGAGGAGCAGTGTGGGGTTGAAGCTCACAGTGTCAGAGCATGTGTCACTGAGAGGAGCAGTGTGGGGTTGAAGCTCACAGTGTCAGAGCATGTGACACTGAGAGGAGCAGTGTGGGGTTGAAGCTCACAGTATCAGAGCATGTGTCACTGAGAGGAGCTGTGTGGGGTTGAAGCTCACAGTGTCAGAGCATGTGTCACTGAGAGGAGCTGTGTGGGGTTGAAGCTCACAGTGTCAGAGCATGTGTCACTGAGAGGAGCAGTGTGGGGTTGAAGCTCACAGTGTCAGAGCATGTGTCACTGAGAGGAGCAGTGTGGGGTTGAAGCTCACAGTATCAGAGCATGTGTCACTGAGAGGAGCTGTGTGGGGTTGAAGCTCACAGTGTCAGAGCATGTGTCACTGAGAGGAGCTGTGTGGGGTTGAAGCTCACAGTGTCAGAGCATGTGTCACTGAGAGGAGCAGTGTGGGGTTGAAGCTCACAGTGTCAGAGCATGTGTCACTGAGAGGAGCTGTGTGGGGTTGAAGCTCACAGTGTCAGAGCATGTGTCACTGAGAGGAGCAGTGTGGGGTTGAAGCTCACAGTGTCAGAGCATGTGTCACTGAGAGGAGCTGTGTGGGGTTGAAGCTCACAGTGTCAGAGCATGTGTCACTGAGAGGAGCAGTGTGGGGTTGAAGCTCACAGTATCAGAGCATGTGTCACTGAGAGGAGCTGTGTGGGGTTGAAGCTCACAGTGTCAGAGCATGTGACACTGAGAGGAGCAGTGTGGGGTTGAAGCTCACAGTGTCAGAGCATGTGTCACTGAGAGGAGCTGTGTGGGGTTGAAGCTCACAGTGTCAGAGCATGTGTCACTGAGAGGAGCAGTGTGGGGTTGAAGCTCACAGTGTCAGATCATGTGTCACTGAGAGGAGCAGTGTGGGGTTGAAGCTCACAGTGTCAGAGCATGTGTCACTGAGAGGAGCAGTGTGGGGTTGAAGCTCACAGTGTCAGAGCATGTGTCACTGAGAGGAGCAGTGTGGGGTTGAAGCTCACAGTGTCAGAGCATGTGTCACTGAGAGGAGCAGTGTGGGGTTGAAGCTCACAGTGTCAGAGCATGTGTCACTGAGAGGAGCAGTGTGGGGTTGAAGCTCACAGTGTCAGAGCATGTGTCACTGAGAGGAGCAGTGTGGGGTTGAAGCTCACAGTGTCAGAGCATGTGTCACTGAGAGGAGCTGTGTGGGGTTGAAGCTCACAGTGTCAGAGCATGTGTCACTGAGAGGAGCAGTGTGGGGTTGAAGCTCACAGTGTCAGAGCATGTGTCACTGAGAGGAGCTGTGTGAGGTTGAAGCTCACAGTGTCAGAGCATGTGTCACTGAGAGGAGCTGTGTGGGGTTGAAGCTCACAGTGTCAGAGCATGTGTCACTGAGAGGAGCTGTGTGGGGTTGAAGCTCACAGTGTCAGAGCATGTGTCACTGAGAGGAGCTGTGTGGGGTTGAAGCTCACAGTGTCAGAGCATGTGTCACTGAGAGGAGCTGTGTGGGGTTGAAGCTCACAGTGTCAGAGCATGTGTCACTGAGAGGAGCTGTGTGAGGTTGAAGCTCACAGTGTCAGAGCATGTGTCACTGAGAGGAGCAGTGTGGGGTTGAAGCTCACAGTGTCAGAGCATGTGTCACTGAGAGGAGCAGTGTGGGGTTGAAGCTCACAGTGTCAGAGCATGTGTCACTGAGAGGAGCTGTGTGGGGTTGAAGCTCACAGTGTCAGAGCATGTGTCACTGAGAGGAGCTGTGTGGGGTTGAAGCTCACAGTGTCAGAGCATGCGTCACTGAGAGGAGCTGTGTGGGGTTGAAGCTCACAGTGTCAGAGCATGCGTCACTGAGAGGAGCAGTGTGGGGTTGAAGCTCACAGTGTCAGAGCATGTGTCACTGAGAGGAGCAGTGTGGGGTTGAAGCTCACAGTGTCAGAGCATGTGTCACTGAGAGGAGCTGTGTGGGGTTGAAGCTCACAGTGTCAGAGCATGTGTCACTGAGAGGAGCTGTGTGGGGTTGAAGCTCACAGTGTCAGAGCATGTGACACTGAGAGGAGCTGTGTGGGGTTGAAGCTCACAGTGTCAGAGCATGTGTCACTGAGAGTAGCAGTGTGGGGTTGAAGCTCACAGTGTCAGAGCATGTGACACTGAGAGGAGCTGTGTGGGGTTGAAGCTCACAGTGTCAGAGCATGTGTCACTGAGAGGAGCAGTGTGGGGTTGAAGCTCACAGTGTCAGAGCATGTGTCACTGAGAGGAGCTGTGTGGGGTTGAAGCTCAGAGTGTCAGAGCATGTGTCACTGAGAGGAGCAGTGTGGGGTTGAAGCTCACAGTGTCAGAGCATGTGTCACTGAGAGGAGCAGTGTGGGGTTGAAGCTCACAGTGTCAGAGCATGTGTCACTGAGAGGAGCTGTGTGGGGTTGAAGCTCACAGTGTCAGAGCATGTGACACTGAGAGGAGCAGTGTGGGGTTGAAGCTCAGAGTGTCAGAGCATGTGTCACTGAGAGGAGCAGTGTGGGGTTGAAGCTCACAGTGTCAGAGCATGTGTCACTGAGAGGAGCAGTGTGGGGTTGAAGCTCACAGTGTCAGAGCATGTGTCACTGAGAGGAGCTGTGTGGGGTTGAAGCTCACAGTGTCAGAGCATGTGTCACTGAGAGGAGCAGTGTGGGGTTGAAGCTCACAGTGTCAGAGCATGTGTCACTGAGAGGAGCAGTGTGGGGTTGAAGCTCACAGTGTCAGAGCATGTGTCACTGAGAGGAGCTGTGTGGGGTTGAAGCTCACAGTGTCAGAGCATGTGTCACTGAGAGGAGCTGTGTGGGGTTGAAGCTCACAGTGTCAGAGCATGTGTCACTGAGAGGAGCAGTGTGGGGTTGAAGCTCACAGTGTCAGAGCATGTGTCACTGAGAGGAGCTGTGTGGGGTTGAAGCTCACAGTGTCAGAGCATGTGTCACTGAGAGGAGCTGTGTGGGGTTGAAGCTCACAGTGTCAGAGCATGCGTCACTGAGAGGAGCAGTGTGGGGTTGAAGCTCACAGTGTCAGAGCATGTGTCACTGAGAGGAGCAGTGTGGGGTTGAAGCTCACAGTGTCAGAGCATGCGTCACTGAGAGGAGCAGTGTGGGGTTGAAGCTCACAGTGTCAGAGCATGTGTCACTGAGAGGAGCAGTGTGGGGTTGAAGCTCACAGTGTCAGAGCATGTGTCACTGAGAGGAGCTGTGTGGGGTTGAAGCTCACAGTGTCAGAGCATGTGTCACTGAGAGGAGCAGTGTGGGGTTGAAGCTCACAGTGTCAGAGCATGTGTCACTGAGAGGAGCAGTGTGGGGTTGAAGCTCACAGTGTCAGAGCATGTGTCACTGAGAGGAGCAGTGTGGGGTTGAAGCTCACAGTGTCAGAGCATGTGTCACTGAGAGGAGCTGTGTGGGGTTGAAGCTCACAGTGTCAGAGCATGTGTCACTGAGAGGAGCAGTGTGGGGTTGAAGCTCACAGTGTCAGAGCATGTGTCACTGAGAGGAGCAGTGTGGGGTTGAAGCTCACAGTGTCAGAGCATGTGTCACTGAGAGGAGCTGTGTGGGGTTGAAGCTCACAGTGTCAGAGCATGTGTCACTGAGAGGAGCTGTGTGGGGTTGAAGCTCACAGTGTCAGAGCATGCGTCACTGAGAGGAGCAGTGTGGGGTTGAAGCTCACAGTGTCAGAGCATGTGTCACTGAGAGGAGCAGTGTGGGGTTGAAGCTCACAGTGTCAGAGCATGTGTCACTGAGAGGAGCAGTGTGGGGTTGAAGCTCACAGTGTCAGAGCATGTGTCACTGAGAGGAGCTGTGTGGGGTTGAAGCTCACAGTGTCAGAGCATGTGTCACTGAGAGGAGCTGTGTGGGGTTGAAGCTCACAGTGTCAGAGCATGCGTCACTGAGAGGAGCAGTGTGGGGTTGAAGCTCACAGTGTCAGAGCATGTGTCACTGAGAGGAGCAGTGTGGGGTTGAAGCTCACAGTGTCAGAGCATGTGTCACTGAGAGGAGCAGTGTGGGGTTGAAGCTCACAGTGTCAGAGCATGCGTCACTGAGAGGAGCAGTGTGGGGTTGAAGCTCACAGTGTCAGAGCATGTGTCACTGAGAGGAGCAGTGTGGGGTTGAAGCTCACAGTGTCAGAGCATGTGTCACTGAGAGGAGCTGTGTGGGGTTGAAGCTCACAGTGTCAGAGCATGTGTCACTGAGAGGAGCAGTGTGGGGTTGAAGCTCACAGTGTCAGAGCATGTGTCACTGAGAGGAGCAGTGTGGGGTTGAAGCTCACAGTGTCAGAGCATGTGTCACTGAGAGGAGCAGTGTGGGGTTGAAGCTCACAGTGTCAGAGCATGTGTCACTGAGAGGAGCTGTGTGGGGTTGAAGCTCACAGTGTCAGAGCATGTGTCACTGAGAGGAGCTGTGTGGGGTTGAAGCTCACAGTGTCAGAGCATGTGTCACTGAGAGGAGCAGTGTGGGGTTGAAGCTCACAGTGTCAGAGCATGTGTCACTGAGAGGAGCTGTGTGGGGTTGAAGCTCACAGTGTCAGAGCATGTGTCACTGAGAGGAGCAGTGTGGGGTTGAAGCTCACAGTGTCAGAGCATGTGTCACTGAGAGGAGCTGTGTGGGGTTGAAGCTCACAGTGTCAGAGCATGTGTCACTGAGAGGAGCAGTGTGGGGTTGAAGCTCACAGTGTCAGAGCTCCTTTTGTAGCCAAGATCCTATACTTGTTAATATATTGTTGAGGTACCTCTGTTCATTATTATAGTTATTTATTTTGTATCTAAGATCCTTGTTAATATATTGTTGAGGTACCTCTATTCATTATTATAGTTATTTATCTTGTATCTAAGATCCTTGTTAATATATTGTTGAGGTACCTCTGTTCATTATTATAGTTATTTATTTTGTATCTAAGATCCTTGTTAATATATTGTTGAGGTACCTCTGTTCATTATTATAGTTATTTATTTTGTATCTAAGATCCTTGTTAATATATTGTTGAGGTACCTCTGTTCATTATTATAGTTATTTATTTTGTATCTAAGATCCTTGTTAATATATTGTTGAGGTACCTCTGTTCATTATTATAGTTATTTATTTTGTATCTAAGATCCTTGTTAATATATTGTTGAGGTACCTCTGTTCATTATTATAGTTATTTATTTTGTATCTAAGATCCTTGTTAATATATTGTTGAGGTACCTCTGTTCATTATTATAGTTATTTATTTTGTATCTAAGATCCTTGTTAATATATTGTTGAGGTACCTCTGTTCATTATTATAGTTATTTATTTTGTATCTAAGATCCTTGTTAATATATTGTTGAGGTACCTCTGTTCATTATTATAGTCATTTATTTTGTATCTAAGATACTTGTTAATATATTGTTGAGGTACCTCTGTTCATTATTATAGTTATTTATTTTGTATCTAAGATCCTTGTTAATATATTGTTGAGGTACCTCTGTTCATTATTATAGTTATTTATTTTGTATCTAAGATCCTTGTTAATATATTGTTGAGGTACCTCTGTTCATTATTATAGTTATTTATTTTGTATCTAAGATCCTTGTTAATATATTGTTGAGGTACCTCTGTTCATTATTATAGTTATTTATTTTGTATCTAAGATCCTTGTTAATATATTGTTGAGGTACCTCTGTTCATTATTATAGTTATTTATTTTGTATCTAAGATCCTTGTTAATATATTGTTGAGGTACCTCTGTTCATTATTATAGTTATTTATTTTGTATCTAAGATCCTTGTTAATATATTGTTGAGGTACCTCTGTTCATTATTATAGTTATTTATTTTGTATCTAAGATCCTTGTTAATATATTGTTGAGGTACCTCTGTTCATTATTATAGTTATTTATTTTGTATCTAAGATCCTTGTTAATATATTGTTGAGGTACCTCTGTTCATTATTATAGTTATTTAATTTGTATCTAAGATCCTTGTTAATATATGTTGAGGTACCTCTGTTCATTATTATAGTTATTTATTTTGTATCTAAGATCCTTGTTAATATATTGTTGAGGTACCTCTGTTCATTATTATAGTTATTTATTTTGTATCTAAGATCCTAGTTAATATATTGTTGAGGTACCTCTATTCATTATTATAGTTATTTATTTTGTATCTTCCACTCCACAGTATTTTGCTCTTGTGATGCAGACAGCTGTTTATCTCAGTTTAATGCAATAGTTGTGCAGCTCGTTTACTGTATAATCCATCACTTTATTCTCTTGCTCATATGAAACTCTGTTCTTTGTATTTAAGTACTGTGTGCAATTGAACCAAACGTATTATTAAAACAAGACGTACAAAGCGGGCGGGTTATTTCACATTGGGCGGATCCTAAAAGGTTAAAAACTCTTATTGTAATTTTAAATGAGCCACTTTTAAAGAAACAAAGACGCACACCCCTCCTGGGCTTCTGCTGGTTAACTCGCTCCTCAATACCTAACCACACCATAGCGCAGAACTTCCTGCCTGCAGCACAAAAAAACAACCTTACGCAATACAGTGGAACCGAATTTATTAAAAACACAAAGGAGAAGCATTGTGTTACCCTGGAGAAGCGCCTGACAGCTAAACTACACTAATAAGAAATGCAATGGTGTACAGGGCCGGTATGACCAAAAGGAGAAGCATTGTGTTACCCTGGAGAAGCGCCTGACAGCTAAACTAAACTAAGAAGAAATGCAATGGTGTACAGGGCCGGTATGACCAATAGTTTTACTGTCAAAAAAAAAATAAAAATAAAAAAATAACTAGCGACAGAACCTGAACGTAATGAAACTGCAGAGCGTGTGTGTTACGATATACTTTAAGGGATTTTGTGAAACGACTGCCGTTTTAGGATTCTTATTACATCATCTGACTGATTAAAAGTTAATTAAAAGAGTGAGGAGAATGTGTTAGCATTGATTACATTCATTTTTAAAATATAAACTGTTCAGGATGTTTACTGCATTTCTTGTGCTTTATAATAAAGGATGATTATATGGAGAGATTATGATTATAATGAGAGATGCTTCTCTCAGGGTGCAAGGACTCAGTTTGGGCAGCAAGAACGTTGATTGATAAAAATAATAATTTACTGCCTATTTTATAAAGTTTCTCAAGGAAAATACATTACAACTATGTACCTTTTATTAACACAAGCATCTTAAACTCTTACTGTCTATAAACTAAAACTCTTAGGGCTGTACTCTGATCACAGCGCAAAAGCCAGTTCAAGCGTGAACGGCGCTTGCCTCCGATTCTGTGACGCATCAATGGAGTGAAGATGTAAAAATAAAATCCTGCACTGACATGGTGTTCTGAAGACACGTCTTGCCCCGTTATAGAGAGCCTGCTCCATCATTAACATATTCACCGAAGCGATTCTGATGACCGTTCAATTGGGTCCCAAATAGACATGAACTGAGCTCTGTGTTAGACGCGCTGAAACCTGCAGGTTTATTTAGAGGTGCAATCAGAAACTTCAACAATTGAACACACTGTAAAAAGCAAAGCAGTCCTAAGTAACAACTGCGTGTGTTTGGACTGACGCAGAAAGAGCAAATCAAAGAAAGGAAAGTAAAATAGAAGAATGGCTGGGGTGAGAGAGGGGGATTTTTCAAAATAAATAAATAAATCTGATTTAAATCAAATAAATCCGATTAAAAAAAGAGTGGCTGGGGTGAGAGAGGGGGATTTTTCAAAATAAATAAATAAATCTGATTTAAATCAAATAAATCCGATTAAAAAAAGAGTGGCTGGGGTGAGAGAGGGGGATTTTTCAAAATAAATAAATAAATCTGATTTAAATCAAATAAATCCGATTAAAAAAAGAGTGGCTGGGGTGAGAGAGGGGGGTTTTTCTCCGGCGTACTCCGTCGGTAAATTCTTGTAGTTCACATTTAGCGGATGCCACAATGATAAATAATTTGCTTTATTTGTGTAGGCCTATTCATCTAAGATTAGTAATTTAGTTTGGAATGTAATAATTTAGTTTGGTATGTAATTATTCACAGACCTCCATTTCCAACACCCTTACATTTACAGTTTGGAGGTACTGTAGAGCTACAACTGCTGTACTACAAAGAAAACAAAATCCATAATTTAAAAAAAGAAAACAAATTGATTTAAGTAAAACAATTCTGATTGAAATCAAATAAATCTGATTTTTTTTTATTTTTTTTTAAATAAAAAAAAATCGCCAGCCTGGTCTCTTATAGCAGAAGCGTCACAGGGGACATCTCTCACAGGACATCCATAGTTTATGAAGTGATGAAGGGTTTTTATATTATTATTTGTAGCATTAATTGCTCTTCAAACCAATGAGCAGCACAGGACCTTACTAAGAGGCGCTGCAGTAAACTTCAACACAAGAACGTCCTAATAATCCAGATATCTGAGCTCAGAATATTGTAATAAATTAGGTTATACGTTATTGTAACACTAGATATATCTCACGAAAGGGTCTTCCCGATACAAAGCATGTTTGTGATTTAATAATAATAATAATAATAATAATAATAATTATTATTATTATTATTATTATTATTATTATTATTATTATTATTATTATTATTATTTTAGGAAATAGAATTCATGGATGCATAGCACAATTTTTAAATAAAATTTGGGATCTGGAAGATATGCGGACAACTTTAACACCATACTGTATAGAACTAAATGCAGCAGAACTGTTGGAAATAATAATGCCAAATGCATTTCTCCGAAATGCCTGATTTCACAATATTCCTGTAACATGTACACACTTTATGAACACGACGATCACGGTGAGATGTACGGTATCTAACGCTAGTATTAATTAAAGAGGACTAAAACAAATCACGAGATTGTTCTTGGTAATGACGCGGTCGTTTCTTCAGCGGCGCTCAGAGTAAAGCCGTACGCTTTTGTATTCATGTAATGTTTTGATGCATACGTATACTTAAATTGCATTGTTAATTAGGCTGGTCTATTTTTATTTATTTATTTATTTATTATTTTTAATTCATGTCTAATTTATAGACATGTTGCTGCCTTTTAAAAATACTTTGTTCACAATTATTATTTGTTTTTTAAATATACTGACTGGAATTCTTAATAACACAAACCCGTGATATTCTTTTTAAATATACTGACTGGAATTCTTAATAACACAGACCCGTGCTATTCTTTTTAAATATACTGACTGGAATTCTTAATAACACAGACCCGTGCTATTCTTTTTAAATATACTGACTGGAATTCTTAATAACACAAACCCGTGATATTCTTTTTAAATATACTGACTGGAATTCTTAATAACACAGACCCGTGCTATTCTTTTTAAATATACTGACTGGAATTCTTAATAACACAGACCCATGCTACTCTGAATTGAATTTGGTAGTGTTGGGTTGCAATATATTTGCTCAAGGCACTCAGGTAACTCTTCATTAATAGCAGAAAAGCACAGAACTCCACAGAACACCACACACTGCTGTGTGATAAGAGGGCTGCAGCCTGATAATCAGATCATTATAATAATTCGAGATTATATGCTTTATATTCTAGAATCTGAAAGCCTGTGGATTCATAGCTTTCACAGCTGAGTCTTCCGAATCAATGTTCCACAAGTCAAGTCAGCGTTTCTCTGGGTAAAAAGACACGAGAATTAATTGAAACGAAAAATTAAAATGTGAAACGAAATAAACTCACTCCTGTGTGCTGTGTGCTGTGTGTATATATATATATATATATATATATATATATATATATATATATATATATATATATATATATATATATATATATATAATGTATCATAATTTCAGATTACCATATCTTGATACAAAAAAAGCTGTTTTAAGTTCTAAAAGATAAAAAAAGAAAATTCTAGAATAATCAATTTTAAAATAAACTGCTTTACAGGATGCATCTAGAAATACAAGTTAAGGAACTGTGAATAAAACAAAACCCTTTAACAACTAGGCATGTATATCTTACAAAACAACCATTTCTGTGATAAGATGTGCTTTCTGAAGTGCCCTTTTACACCCTTTGAAATGAAATGAACCCCATTCTGTACATCTACAGCTGTGATGCTCTCTCCACATTTACCACTAACATGTTCAATATTTTCAGCTCAGGATTGCTTTTCTAAACATCACAAGTATTTGATTTAGTAATTGGCACAATAGAATATGCTGGACTGTAGCTTAGGGACTGATTAAAGAAGTTACCAAGCACCAAGAAACTGCTCTGAAAATTGATTTGCAGCGGAACTAGAAAAAACACAGTCATCTTGTCCAATTAAGTCTCCTTTGAAACTAAGAGTTAAAAAATATGAAACAGATTTTAAAAAGATGACATTAAAATATGGCACGCATGGTTAGAATTACTACAAATGCCAGTTGTCTTATATATGAGTAAAATAAAATGAAGATAAATAATTTTGTAAAAACAGCTTTGCTTCAAAATGTCAAAACTAATTCCTGCTTTTAATTTTATTTTTTAAACTTACAAAAATAATAATACATGATGTGTTCATTCAGAAACGTGCAGCTTCACACTAAAGAAAGCATACAGTTTCACATTGTTATCAGCTGGCAGAGCTCCATTGAGTCTTCATTGAGTTCAATATAAAATCAAGTGGCTAATAAAGACCTTCCAGAATATCAAACACGTCAGAAAGAGAAATGAAAATATTCTTGAGCAAACCTGCTTTGGAACGTAACAAGGCGATCGTGCTGGAAAACTCCAGCAGTGTTTCCATTCAATGCATTTGTAGAAGTTCAAGACTTTCTCTTTAACCCTGCTGTAATCCCTGAAGAAGAAAGTCTGTTTAGTTGAAAAGGATTTTATGTTTCCCTTGTGAGCGAGTGGCCAATGGTGACCTCTGCACACAGCTTTGAAATTTTAAAGAGGAGCTGCTACCTGTTTTGAAAAGAAACATAAGCATGGCATTTGTGCCCTATTGGCATTTTTAAAAGCCTGTATTAACCCTGCTGCATTCCTGATCTGCTCTTCATTGCACAGGAAAAGCCAACATCTGCACAATATTGGAAACATACCTTTCTTGAAGTCCCCCGTTATCTATGTGGCCTTGTAAATGAGCCGTCTCCTTTGTCTAAGGCTCCACAGTGCCTTTAGGTCTGTTAAACGAGAACGAAATATCAGGCAATCATGAAGCTGTGCATTTTTAAAAGAGAAAACTGAGACACGCAGGCAGGGGCGGATCCACACATTTAAAAACAAAGAGGACTAGAAGCTGGGGCATGGGGGTCAGAGTGCGATCGCTTGGCACTCAACTATCAACAAACCACATTTTCTGTCCTTGATTGCTCTACTGTGAAGCTAAAGAGCTGATGTGACACCTTCACGCCTCACTCTTACAAACCGGTGTGCCCCAAATTCACTGAAGCAGCCTCACACTGTAACTCAGCTTGAAACGCCACATGCCATTAATAACTTGAAACTATTAAAGAGAAGAAAACCGTCCCAGAGTGATCACTAACAGTGCTGGACTGCCGTCACTTAATGCCTGAAGTGTTTACTGAGTCAATTTTACAGGGAGGATGCCTGGTTACTGCTGGGAAACGAACAATGCAAAATGACTGGTTGGGAAATGTGTTCTTCATTTTACCCCTTCGAATGAGTTTGTGCATTGGGGACTGCGAAGACTGACAGAGCAAGATTCGGACTATTAGTTATAGCCGTGTGTTCTGACTGTTGGGTACAGCCGTGTGTTCTCACTGTTGGGTACAGCCGTGTGTTTTCACTGTTGGGTACAGTTGTGTGTTCTCACTGTTGGGTACAGCCGTGTGTTCTCACTGTTGGGTACAGTTGTGTGTTCTCACTGTTGGGTACAGCCATGTGTTCTCACTGTTGGGTACAGTTGTGTGTTCTCACTGTTGGGTACAGCCGTGTGTTCTCACTGTTGGGTACAGTTGTGTGTTCTCACTGTTGGGTACAGCCATGTGTTCTCACTGTTGGGTACAGCCGTGTGTTCTCACTGTTGGTTAAACAGCCGCGTATTTCGTATATTTTTGGCTCCATGCTTTCTTTTAGGTTTCTTGTTGCATCCCACCCTTTCAGATCCTGCTGAAGTGTTTGAAGCAGGTTCAGCATCTGCTTTGCGTAGCCTTGTTTTAATGGGTTGTCCTGTGTATTAGGATAGCTGTTCATGAATGACACTATCACAGCTGTAGGTGCTATAGGCCCAGCAGGCAGCAGTTACAATCTCATTAAATCATTCGCTGCCATGTTTCTGGTGCTGCCTGATTCAGGAGTGTGGATCTCAAATATTCAACTCATTGAGTCCGTTTCTAAAGTTTGTTATTAAAATGATTCGGCAGACATATGCAGCATATTTCATTTTTTTGGTGGAACATGTTAGCGGAACGGTTCGTAAGGAGTCTGGCATACTCGTGCTGTTCAGTGAACAGCGAGGGCCTGTTTATTTGAATGGATATTAAATGTGACACATTGGCAAGAGAAAGAACAGAGCACAACAGACCTTTAAACCTTTCAAACCTCACATGAAAGCATCGATCTTTTGCTAAGTATCTAAATTTGAGCTCTGATGTGCCATGAGATGGGAGGGGTGGAAAGGCCAAAGCAAATTGTTTCATGCTGTAAAAGCCCACGCAATTAAAGGGGTAGTGTCCAGCACACTCACAAAATACTGTTTACACACTTAAGAAGGCTTTGATGTTAAAGGCGTACAGAATACTGTTTACACGCTTAAGAAGGCTTTGATGTTAAAGGGGTAGAGTCCAGCGCACGCACAAAATACTGTTTACACGCTTAAGAAGGCTTTGATGTTAAAGGGGTAGAGTCCAGCGCACGCACAAAATACTGTTTACACGCTTAAGAAGGCTTTGACGTTAAGAGCCCACGTGGAACATATATCATAAAAAGTGTTTATTTTCATTAGTTGTGATGTTCATTCAGAAAACAAATGGTTACAATACCATTAAGAAGATTTGATGCGTTTTGCTGCATCAAATAAAATGCTGGATTCTAAAACCACAGTTGCAGTCGACAGATCTCTCATATAAAGCAACCTGGAAATACATTTTTAAAACTTGGCAATCAAAGCTACAACTTGAAAAGAATCTGTGTAAGTGTTTCCCTGCGACTCCCGATACTGCACTGCTATCTGTAATATGCTTCCATTGATCGCAAGGTTCAGCACTAGCAATAGCACTAATAGCAGATGTGGCCGCCCTCCCTTCTCCCTCTGTCTGCATCTCTGCATCTGCCTGCTTCCAGCACTTGGAAATGCTGCCATAAGCACAGAAGCAGAAGTGCTGCACTGGAAGATAATGAAATAGCCTGCTTGTACATTCTGTTGCCTCAGCTAATTTTTTATTGTTTAAATAAAAGAAAAATGACTAACTTGATTATTAAAAAGTAAATCTAACTCAGATGGATTCAGTTACATGAATATACATGTTATGAGTCTAGTCAGCCCCAGAGAAAGTTGTAACAAAAACTAAATGAGTAGCTAAACTTAATTATATTAAGACAATGAGCTTGCTCCATTTTTCTGAGTTCACTTGACTTCTCAGGGTTTGCAGTGTACCCTTCGGCTGGCGGAAAGTGTCGTGTTTCATTTAATACCTTTGTAAAATCCACAATAACATCACTAATTCTGAACTAATTGTTGCCAGTTGAATACATTTTACATCTAAGTGTCCCAAAAGGTCGAAAAAGCCACTCTCCTTGAGATTACATTCTCAATTCCATTTTCAGATCTGTATGAGGCAGCTATGGAGCACAGAAACTCAAAACAGACACAACTCTGAGATGCATTATCTAAAGCTTTCAGACAGTAGGGGCTTTTCAAAATGATCACTGAGGTTCATTTATATTGAGTTAAAGATCACACTATTCGGCTGTGTATTTTACTGTTTTGCAGTTTTTACATAACATTTTACAGAAACCAATGCTATAAATTGTATTCAGAACAAAAGCTGTTGTAGTTGCGTGATCTAATCTAGTCTAATCTAACATGGCACAGTGATTTCTGTGCTTTTCAAATGATTTGCTGTTTCTCACGGAGGAGCTGGAAGTTTTGGAGTCTTTTCTTAAGTTGTTGTCAAACATGATAATGACTGGTCTCCCTTCGGAGAGCTGCACATATTTTAGGATACGTATATATGAAAGTGTTCACTGCTGCCAATACTTTTTACAACCCATTCTGCCTGATTTGTTTAATCTGGGGAATGGTTTAAAAAGTTTTAATAAAGAAAAGATGGGGCATCAACTAGGGCTGCCACCTTTTCCGCAGACCAAACCCGGACATACTTCTCAGTCAGCCTTGGTCTATCAAAACTGCAGTATACTGTAATAGAGTTTAACACAATACCACCAGATCTGGGCTCAAATCAATAACCACGCAGTATACGCAGTATTCTGCTCTTAGTCTTTCTAGCAATCGAACTTTCTGTTCAGTTTTCAAATAGCCTAAAATGACATGCAGATGAATGCAGTTTTCATTACTGTGGATTTAAATATGTTATAAACTGATGGTTCCGTGATTTCATATAAATATTTCTGAAAAATCGGTTATACAATTAAGCGTGTTGCACTTAATAATAATAATAATAATAATAATAATAATAATAATAATAATAATAATAATAATAATAATAATAATAAATATTTATACACGTAAACGAAGAGTTTAAGCGGGTAGGTGATTCGTAGTCCTTATATAAAATATAACTACCGAGAACGCGTTCTGCTACATGAATTATTTTTCTGAACTTCAATATGAAATGACAGAACCGTCATCATTTGTAACATTATTTAAACTCACAATAATGCAAACTGCATTCATCTCCCTAGAATTTTAGGCACCTTGAAAACTGAACAGAAACTCGTTCTCGCCGTACTACAGTGTCAATGCTGTGCTTATCTTAGAACAGCACGGTCCTTCAGCGCAGTCTCTTAGCTTAACCGTGTAGCTGTCACTCGATGAAGTTGATTTTACAGAGTCCGTTACTGACGCTTCGTAGAACAAAGGGTTTTTTAAATGGATTTATTGTTATGCCCATACAAAGTTATGATACTCTTATATACCAGATACGTCATAGGGCCGATACATTGTTTTAATTGCGAGTCTATTTAACGAAACATCTTAAGCGTTTCTATGCAAGCTTCATATGAATCGTTATATCATGTGTGCTGCACTGTAGTGTGAAACAGACTATTGAAGATGTAGGCTGTATGTTTTATTAATTGATAACAACACATATTCCTGCTTATTTCAACACAAAATATTTTCTGAAATAGACGTCGTTTTTTTCTATTCATTTAAAAACATTTGTTATTTTAAATATCTTAAATCCAAAAACTCAGTAATAGTTTGTTCCTCTTTTTAAAGGCAGTGCTTTAAAAAATATGCCGTTATAACTCCAGATATCACACCGACTATAACTGGTACAAGTGCTCTTTGATCAGATTCATTAATACTGAAATGAGTTCAAAACGACCTCCTATTTATTATATATATATATATATATATATATATATATATATATATATATATATATATATATATATATATATATATATATATATATATATATACATATATATATATATACTTAAGTGTTACAAATTGTATTAATTTGGATGAATCAATGAATAATAATAATAATAATAATAATAATAATAATAATAATAATAATAATAATAATAATAATAATAATAGTCCATTTAATGAATTCAGAGCTGAAGTTATCAACACGAATGGAGATGTTTTTATCACAGACCGATCTGCTCCTATCTGCCTGCTAGTGTTGTATTACCTTGCGTCTCGTCAGCCGCTTTAGATTCCATTAACTGCTTGAGAAATGGCGTCTAGCTTTTAGAGTTTACTTAAGCAGCGATATAACCAGGTCATTTGATTCCAGGTATCTACATGAATCAAATGAGGTACTTTGATGGGACCTCTGAAACGGGGAGATCCCAGATTGCAATGCTTGTGGTTTGCATCGCCTCTTTCCTTTGCAGCTCCAGTGAAACAGTTGTGACGGGGAGTCTGGCATTGTTTTAAGAAGGGGCTGCGCGCCACACCCGGATTGCTTTATAAGAAGGCATTGCCACTGTTAATGGAGGTTCAACGCGTGCGATTCACCGGCCCCCTTCTGTTACTACAGTTTGATTCTGCACTTTTTTAGATAAAAGACACCCTAAGCTATTATAAACTGTTTCTTACTTCATCGCTGCTCTGTGCTGTGTTCAATAATAGACTGGAGTATGTTGCAATTCTTACTTCATCGCTGGCCTGTGCTGTGTTCAATTAGAGCACAATAAAGACAGCATCTTCATTAATTCAAGCCAATAAAGATATCTGTAAAATGGCGGAAGGCTCTGAAGCAGATATCAGGTGCATTGTATTCACACTTTGTATTTATTTGACCAACCACAACATCCCTAAACAACAGCTGTGGCAAATAAAGTGTTTCCCTCCTAAAATAACCCGCTGACACTGAACGCAGTCCTTCCAAGCCTAAGCCCTGAGGAGACAAACGATTAGACCCTGCAGTGTGTCGCTGTATTTGTCACTAATGATCGCTGTACAGCTGTCCTCACTCAAAGCAATACTCATTTATCGAGATAAGCATTCTACAAGGAAAACTCCTGTAAGAAAAAGGCAGTATTTATTGACAGGGGCGTGGCCGTTTCTTTCAGCTGACTCCTTTCAGGGTTACAGTTGTGACATCTTTAAATGTACTCCTGCAGTTCCGATGTGCTCCACAAGGCGGCGGTATAATACTTGGCTGGTAGATTGCAAGTTACCTGTGAAGCGGTGGATGTGCTGGAGCTGGACAAAGATCTGTTTTAATACTAGATTTAGTCAGCGTGTTGAGGGGAAAGGCTTGCTTTAGGAAGTGTGTGCCATTTATGAACAGCAATGTTCTTACCAAACGAATTCCATTGATTCACAGGTGTTTTAGAATGGTTGTTTGCAATATATACAGTATATATATATATATATATATATAAAATCATCAAATTGATATCAACTTTGATTTCATTTTTGTATTTGATTCATGTGTGTTAAAACTTGTTCAATCAATCAATCAATCAATCAATCTTTATTTATATAGCGCCTTTCATAGTGGACCACCATCACAAAGCGCTTTACAAGATAGTGAGGAACAATTGGGGATAACAAGCAGGCCAGAGTCGGAGGACCTCAGCTTGCGGGCAGGGACACAGCGGGTCAGCAGGTTGAGGAGGTACTCAGGGCCTGTGTGATGAAGGGCATTGTAGGTGAGCAGGAGAGTTTTTTAAATAATCCTGAACTTTAGAGGTAGCCAGTGCAGCTGGGCAAGACGGGGGGGTGATGTGTTCATGTTTTTTACATCTGGTAAGGATCTTGGAGGTGGCATTCTGAACTAGCTGCAGTTGGTTGATGGCGCATGCCGCATGACCGCTATAGAGAGAGTTACAGTAATCGAGTCGAGAGGAGACAAATGCATGACAGAGTATCTCCGCATCCAGGAGGGAAAGGTAGGCATGGCAGAGGGGCATCCAGTAGAGCTGGCTGTCATCAGCATAGGAGTGAAACATGAGGCTGTGCTGGCGGATGAGGTGACCCAAGGGAAGCATGTAGATGTTGAAGAGAAGAGGCCCAAGAACAGACCCATGAGGGACACCACAAGTGACCGGGTTTGCAACACCACTGCATCCAGCATAGAAAACAGACTGCATGCGTCCAGATAGGTAAGGGGACAGCCAGGAGAGACAGGTTCCAGAGATCCCAGCATACTTCTGAAGGCAGTCAAGAAGAATGCCATGATCTATGGTGTCAAAATCAGCTGTTAAATTAAGGAGGACATGCACAGGGGGAGCAGCAGCATCAGCATTGAGCAGGAGATCATTCACAATCCGGAGCAGAGCGATTTCAGTACTGTGATGCGGCTGGAAGCCAGACTGCAGAGATTCAAGCAGATTGTTACCCGTGAGATGTTTCATCAGCTGACTGGCTACAGCCCTTTTCAGAGTTTTAGAGAGAAAAGGGATATTGGAGATGGGATGGTAATTAGACAGCCGGGTCAGAAGAGGGTTTTACAAAAACAGTTTAAAATAAATGTTTAAACAAAGTGCGCCAGTATTGTTCAAAACTGCATGTTGTGTGTTCTATTCAAAACCAGTCACAACTAAAGATTCCCAAACAGGAAAACCACCTAATGCTTGGGGCAAGAAATCAATACAAGGTCTAGCTCCACGATCCCAGAGCCAATTATACAGCAGGCCTGCAGCATCACGCTTATTGAAACAGATAAATCTTGTGTAAACATTTGTATCTGGTAACAGTTTTCTTCACTGGATAACAAAAAATATATGAAATATATTGTCTGAACGCAATGCTCCTGTGTGCCATGCACTCTGTACCAAGTCTTTCTATAGCACTCACTGGAGGTCATGTAATTCAGCACCATCTACATAGATCTGCAGTTTAACCATGTCACAATGCTCTACTGCTGCTCCTCCTGATTGTTTAACCATGTCACAATGCTCTACTGCTGCTCCTCGTGATTGTTTAACCATGTCACAATGCTCTACTGCTGCTCCTCGTGATTGTTTAACCATGTCACAATGCTCTACTGCTGCTCCTCCTGATTGTTTAACCATGTCACAATGCTCTACTGCTGCTCCTCCTGATTGTTTAACCATGTCACAATACTCTACTGCTGCTCCTCCTGATTGTTTAACCATGTCACAATGCTCTACTGCTGCTCCTCGTGATTGTTTAACCATGTCACAATGCTCTACTGCTGCTCCTCCTGATTGTTTAACCATGTCACAATGCTCTACTGCTGCTCCTCCTGATTGTTTAACCATGTCACAATGCTCTACTGCTGCTCCTCCTGATTGTTTAACCATGTCACAATGCTCTACTGCTGCTCCTCCTGATTGTTTAACCATGTCACAATGCTCTACTGCTGCTCCTCCTGATTGTTTAACCATGTCACAATGCTCTACTGCTGCTCCTCCTGATTGTTTAACCATGTCACAATGCTCTACTGCTGCTCCTCCTGATTGTTTAACCATGTCACAATGCTCTACTGCTGCTCCTCCTGATTGTTTAACCATGTCACAATGCTCTACTGCTGCTCCTCGTGATTGTTTAACCATGTCACAATGCTCTACTGCTGCTCCTCCTGATTGTTTAACCATGTCACAATGCTCTACTGCTGCTCCTCGTGATTGTTTAACCATGTCACAATGCTCTACTGCTGCTCCTCGTGATTGTTTAACCATGTCACAATGCTCTACTGCTGCTCCTCCTGATTGTTTAACCATGTCACAATGCTCTACTGCTGCTCCTCCTGATTGTTTAACCATGTCACAATGCTCTACTGCTGCTCCTCGTGATTGTTTAACCATGTCACAATGCTCTACTGCTGCTCCTCGTGATTGTTTAACCATGTCACAATGCTCTACTGCTGCTCCTCCTGATTGTTTAACCATGTCACAATGCTCTACTGCTGCTCCTCCTGATTGTTTAACCATGTCACAATGCTCTACTGCTGCTCCTCCTGATTGTTCAACCATGTCACAATGCTCTACTGCTGCTCCTCCTGATTGTTTAACCATGTCACAATGCTCTACTGCTGCTCCTCGTGATTGTTTAACCATGTCACAATGCTCTACTGCTGCTCCTCCTGATTGTTTAACCATGTCACAATGCTCTACTGCTGCTCCTCCTGATTGTTCAACCATGTCACAATGCTCTACTGCTGCTCCTCCTGGACTCTCCTGCCACTCTCCAGCACTTACAGTGCAGTCAGCATGACTGCATGCAGGGTGGAATACAGTATAAATATTCCTTTTGACAGTCTGTTGAGTCAAATGCCAGTCTTGTTCTCAAGTTGTTGTTTTTTTTTTGCCTGCTTTTGTAGAAGCTGTTAAACCTTCCAAATGAACTCTCATGTCCTGTAATATTTCAGGATGATGGACCAGTAATTCTTTTTATATCACTTTACAAATTAGTTGAATTTTTTTTTTTAAGCATTCGCTTCTTTCCACTCTTGATTTATTTGAATTCTCTCTGTGATTTATACAATAATTCATAAGGAAGAAAGGCATAATATATGTGCTGGATGCACCTTGTCATAACCTATGTGTCAAACTGTAGAGTTTTGTGAATGGAGAAGTGAGTTTCTCACGTATCCTGCCCTGTATTAGAAACATGGTCGTGGTTTAACAGTGTCAGAAACGAGTGAGCCAGTCACAACAGGAAGGTGAAATAGAAGTCACTGTCTCCCTTCGAATTCTTTAGCATTGCAATAACAAAACACACAGTATATATTAATTGCACATTCAAAGGGGCATTTTGTTTGAAAATACTTCTAGTCTGCATCCAAGTAGTATCGTGCTATTTCACTCCAAATGCAATCGGTCAAAACACGGTTGGCTTTAGGAGTCGAAACAGAATGGCTTCAAGCCTCTTCTCATTCAAGCCGTCTCAAATGATCCTCAAAAGAGATTCTTTCCTTCTGGCACGACTCCAGCAGTTACAGCTTTATCTTAAATAAACTTTTAAAAACAGATCTTTTGTTGATTAACTTTAACTGTAGACCTTAAAGCAGTGTGTTTGTCCTCATAGTTCCCCCCCCCCCCAGACAATCCTGGCTTAAGCAATGAAACATGTATATATATATATATATATATATATATATATATATATATATATATATATATAAAATTCAGATATGAAGCGTACAAAATATCAACACAACACAAGATTATGCAGCATCTTTAAATCAAGCTTAGTTCTGCAGTTCAAATGCATTTTATTCTGCCAAAAATAAAATAGTGTTGCAGCTGATTTTAGTTAAAAATCAAAAGTTCAGTTTCTTATAAAAGTGAAAGAAGCTTAAAGACAGTTAAGGAATGCCTGTCATGAGTTGAAGAATTTTTTTCAGACACAGCCGTCCTTTGATTTATTTTGTCTGCGTGGCCCTATTTAAATCACTTTTCTACAGAGTGCTGTATGGTACGGTATGCATGGTTTGGGATGTGGACGAAGCGCACTATCCCAGCACGCTCGGAGCAGCTTGTCTAAGCCTCTTCTTCTACCCTAGCGTGTGGTTAGCATTTTCCATTCAATATCTAATCTGACCCAGCGTAGCTTCAGCCTCGCAATGCGGAGTCTAGCATCCGACACACAGTCCATTAGACAGAAGAAAGTGCCTCAGAGAGCAGAGACTGAATCTTGGCAATCCAGGCTTACCTTTCTGAAAGACGTCCTACTGTTACTCTTCCCGCTGTGAATCTTGGAGGTGGATCTGAGCTACATTTGCTACAAGATCTTCACTACGAAACTCTAGAGGAGGCCCTGGCACACCGCAACACCACCCCAAAAAAGGGTAATGTGCGCTGGGAGAAGTGATCTGCTCAAATATAAGGTAATCCTTTGTGTTCTTCAGAGCAGGTTAGTTCCAATCAGAAAGGAGAATAACATTCCTCCCAGGTGAATTTACCAGGAAAAGTGCATTTTTATGTGGCTTGGTTTTTTATGTTTGTACTCAGACCCTGGAAAACCAAACTAAATTTAAAGAAGAAAAAAAAACGCATTTAAGCCTTCAGATTGAACCTGTCCTGTATATAATATGATCTGTTATAAATTCAGTTATTGTGTTTCTGCATTGAGGAGCAGTCAGACTTTGTGAAAATGCCTTGGTAGCTCAGTCTAGAATGGGATATCAGTTCTGGACACAACAGAGGTCAGTGTACATAATGCAGCAGAGAGTATATACAGCACACCACTAGAATACGTCAGTCATCCTGTACTTGAACTGCTTTCACTTACGTTGTTTACTGCTTTACAGTATTTCCATTCGCTCCCCGACATTTAGTGAACACGACTGAAAATAATCTTAGCTATGTTACAGAGTATAGAAGGGCATTCCTCTAGAAATTCTACCTTCATGTGTAAAAATGAAACCTTAAAGGTGCAGATCAGTGCCAATGTGCTTTAGCGGGACACAGGAGATGCTTGTATTTGTGACACAAACACACATATCTACTTTCGGCTCTTTCCAAAGACAATATCGGGATATCATTGATCATGAATCGCATTTTTAATAAGGATTAAAGATTTGCTTAGGAACAGTATTTCATTGTGGTTAGAAAATAATATTGCAGAACAAATCTGAAATGTAATAGTACTTGGAAAACAGTACATATTAAGAACAGCAGTCTTAAAAGTATTTGAATGGGATAAATTCATTAATGTCCTTTAGGATCTATTTCAGCATTACTAATCCCAGCAGTCCAGGAGTGATGTGCTGTATTTAAAACAAAGCCTGTATTTGATTAACTCCAATCCAGGCTGTGACACAATTACCCTTTTCCCCTGGAATTCATTTGGCTTGTGACTTTATTGATTTTCATGAACCAAAACAAAGCATTTAGTTTAAAAATAAAACAAGGCCTATAAAACACTAACACCTTAGATGAAAGTGCCAATGCAATCTGTGGACTTTACAAACAGTCGTGTAATAAAGCTGCTGTGAATTAGTGTTCGACAGATTCACAGCGCTGCACGTATTACTGGTTACACAGGGGCCACTGCATGCCGCTGAATTGCGCAGTTTCTTTGCATGTTGAGTTCATTACAGTTTCAATGAGAGGACAGGTTCTAGAGGGAATGTCGTGAAAGGAGGGGAGAATTGGAGCTGTGAGTTATGTTATGTGGTCGTGTAAAGCCAGTTTTATTTAAAGTGTCTCAATGTGTTCTCCTCCAGTGAACATTTTAATTGAACACAGATATACAAGGATGCAATGGACTGTGAGGGAGGCTGGTGCAGCAAGGAAAGTCAGCTGGACTAAAATGTTTCCATTCTGTTATTCAGCTTTGAGTGTTTGTTGTCATGGGTTACTAGAATTAAAGAACATATCACATGCCTTTAGACTCCGGTGCCTTTCTTCATGGGTTACATGCCTTGTACAACACGCAGTTCATGTATAACATACACATTGAGCATGCTTCATATAAAACATGGTACACTATCTGAACACTAGAACCCAAGTGTGCGACATTCTCCTATATAATGAGCAACCCTTCTAAAGCACGCAGAATTGTTCTAAAGGGTCGGAGTTCCATACTGAGAATTACGGTAATTGCTTATTGAAATGATATCAAATACTGTCCTGTGTGATAATATCCTTTTCACTGGAAGCATGTTCCAGAAGAAGAACCAGTTGACATTGCATCTCAAATGAAATCATTTCTCCACCAAGAAGACATCAAAGGGGTTTGCTGATGAAGCATCGGACAGGTCCCCTTGTAACTGTCTCACATTACTGTAGGCTCTATATGAAATAAACGAGGAACTGTTCTGAGAGATCCATTTAGACCAGGTAACACCTGCACAGTAACTCGATGTGCTGGGAGTAACAGATTGCAAGCAATGCCAGCTAAGACGTTTCCTTTCCAGTTGTATCATGTATACTTATTGTTGTTGACATGGCTATTAATATTTGTAATTCTAGCCTGTACCCCAGCACTGTTTGAACTTGATCACATTATTATATAACTTGAATTATAAAGTATCAAAGTCCCTGTCCACACCCCTGTCCCTGGTGGAGTACAGAGGTCTTCTCTAATCGCCACATCATGCAGGTCATTCATTTAGAATAAGTACAACCGTTTCAGTGAAACACGTTTAAATGGAAACTGTATGAACCGCAAGATATTTAGGTTTGCGTTGTTGTGTTATTTAGTGTTTTGTAATATTTGCTGATATGTTTAATCCAGTGGTTTGTCTGGTTTGTACCATTTGCTGGCTGGATACCTGATAAATGTGTGTGTGTGTGTTCTCTCTCATAGAGATGGTAACAAGGGACTGCCACTTCACTCTGGAGAATAGGGATCCCCATTGGGGATGAGTAGAGGGGGTGCCTGGTATCCAGTCCTTATGCCTCACTGTAATATGTATGGAGATCTTGAGATCCACTCATCCTTAGCACTAATTCTTGAGGGTTCAGAATGCTAGCCTCCGACTGGTTGGGCTCGGTCTCAGTTTGATAATACTTTACATTGTTATTTGTTAGAAGCTATTCCACATATTGTGAGTCTATAATGCGAGAGGGTATTTCTTGTGCTGACAGTGGATTAGCAGAGCTATGGAAGGCAATATCCTGTGAATCAATTGACTGGTTCCTAAGAAACAAAAAAGCTATAGACATCTGTTATGTTAGCGACTGCTTGACATGCTGTGCAATACCTGGTGATGGTGACCTACTTGTAGCATTCATCACACTGACACCTGCAATGTGTATCTGTGTATCCCCTGGCCAGGGATCGAATGTAAAGTGACCTAACAAGCTCCATCCACAGCTTTCCTTTGCCCTGATTCTATCGTCTGTCTCTGATTTCAGTGGGCTTGCTTGTGTCTCTGAAGTGTCCCATTCATGTGCCCTGTTCAGAGGAGCTCTGCTGTTACTGTACATGTTCACGCTACTTTCACAGCTGTGCCTTCTAGTTCCAGATTCGCTGATGTTTAAGGGTGGCGTCCACATCTTCGCTTTTTGAAGTGCATGCATTCATGTCATAAAGGTACAGTGAGTGAATTGATATGTTAGGGTAACATTGAAACACTGCAGCATTATTAATAAATATACGACTTGAAAAACAAAAAACACAGACATAGTAAGGACAGAACGTCCTGGAGAGGCTCCCATGTGGAGAGCATTGGGTAGCGACTTAACAGGTAATTAACCTGAAGGAACGTCCTTAAAAAAAACACATGTTCTAATGACTGCATTCAGGTCAAAGGTCCTGCACCGTTGGCATTTGTTCAGAGTTTAAATACTTTTTAAACAGAATTCAAACCAATGTGAGCAATTGAAACAAGGCGTACTTACTGGGTTGTAAAAATGATTTGCTTTTTCACTGTTCAAAGTATTTATGACCTTTGAGTGTTGAGGCAACGCAATGAGGCCCACATGGAAAACAAACCCCAATTGGGAATCGATTCAGACTGCAAGAGCGCTAGGGAAAGGGTCTGTTTCCATTCAAATAAAATCCTTTCTCTCATCTCTTCTGAAATTAAACAAACGTGTCATCAAGAAGTCTTTATCAGTGTGTGGGACGATAACAAGATGCTGACTCTGCAGTCTTCCAGATAGATCACTCTCACAAGGTCAGAGCCAGTGACTTTGCAGTCTTCCAGATAGATCACCCTCACAAGGTCAGAGCCAGTGACTCTGCAGTCTTCCAGATAGATCACCCTCACAAGGTCAGAGCCAGTGACTCTGCAGTCTTCCAGATAGATCACCCTCACAAGGTCAGAGCCAGTGACTCTGCAGTCTTCCAGATAGATCACCCTCACAAGGTCAGAGCCAGTGACTCTGCAGTCTTCCAGATAGATCACTCTCACAAGGTCAGAGCCAGACAGAAGGTTGCTATAATAATATCTGTCTGAAGCTTCTGCACAATATCTTGCAATATTGCAGAAAGGTAATAAAAATTCCAAAAGGACAGATCAAAAGGCACATGGTGAAAACAAGTTAAATATAACTGGTATAAACTGTTGGAAGACATAAGGTAGGATTATTCCAATACTAGCTATGTTTTTTTATTTTATTTTATATAATATATCACTTTAGTTGCCCGTTGTCCATATATCTCAATGATCACAGGGTGGAGCTGACAATACCACTTTATTCCTCTGAGCATCTGTTTATTTTATTCTACTCATAAATCTCAGATATAGCCGTCTTGGCAGAAGTAAAAGAAAATACATGTTTACTGAGGAGGTGCTGAGAGTCCTTACGGCTGAGGTCATTCGGCGTGAAATCTAGTTATTTGCAAAGGCCTCAGCCAACATCAGTTATGCTACCAAAGAGGCATGCGGTCCTCTATAGTGGAGAAAGTCAATGCTGTCAGTGTTACCAGGAGGACAGTCAACCAGGTGATGAAAAGGTGAAATTCAGCTATTAGGTCTAGGATGACCTGCGGAGTGAGACGATAAGGCCTTACCACCGCATCCTCCGGCATCCCAAACAAAGTGACCCTGGGTTTAAATATGCGGGGTCTTCTCTGTCTTGCCCTTCTCCTCTGAAGCTTTTCCTGCCTGTCCTCAACAAGAGCCAAGCGTCGCAGCATCAGGAAGTGCGCCACAGCAGCCACCCTGAAGCCAATGACAGGTCTCTGCGGATGTGTGCTTTCACACAGCTCCTAATTGCTCGCTTCTGCAATGGTTTGCACCTTGTCAGAGAAGGTGCAATGCCCAAGTGCAAGGCTAAATCCTTACATCTCATTAGAATGTTTGCGCCCACTTAGGATTCCAGATCCCTGCCCAATTCCATGCTCTTTTCTTCATTTGAATACATTTCAATATCATTTAAATGGATTCATGATGGCAAAGTGCAGAACGCCAGGTGAAACCATTCTTTACACATGCCACATTTTTAGTGACCGCTGAAGTCCCACTTTACGCCAGGTAAACATCAATATGGGTGTTTAGCGCGGCAAATCACTTTCCACGTATCCTTACATCGGCCCCATAATCTGTAAAGTTCGTTGGTATTCACACTTTAACAGATTTGGTGGTAACAAACAATGCAGTAATGACACCTGAGAGAGCTTATTTTGTGATTTAGTTCAAAAAAGAGTTTTGCTTGTAGAGACCAATGCTTTTAAGAAAACAAGTTTCTCAGCATTCTTGAACACAGTTGCAGTGCTCTTGTAAATGTCTGCTCCACTCATTTCATTTTCACCTGTGTTTTTATTAGAATTCTGGGGTTCAAATGCAACTTCTGACTCAACTGGCGTTGAGAATGTATCGTGTCAACTCCACAGAACACACTTTCATTCCATTGTTTCCCATACAAGTCCTGGAGGAGCTGTTTGAGTCGTTTTCCAGATGGTGCCCCATTAGCATTAACCAACTATGAGGAATCTGGAATCACAAACATGCTTGAGCATTGTTCAGTGTACTTACCCAATCATCATTTTCAAAAGATAAAGTGCTTTATGAGGAAATACGAATATCCCAATAACCAGGATTGTGTTTAAAAGGATATGGCTGCATATGGACAGCACGGGCTACAGCCCAGATAAAGCATGTGCTTCTTGTAAACACTGCTGCAGGGTGCTTTGCTTTTATACATGTATGCTTTTTATTTTTCTTTCTACTGTTTTACAGCTGGTTCCACAGCTTGAAGTACGACCGAAGTCAGCATCATTTATTTTATTTGAAATGTTTGGAAAGCAATTGGAAACTGCATGACATTTGACTACAAAATGCATACCATTTAAAAGAGGGCTTTTAAAAAAGGAATAGGAGGCAGTGGTTTAAATCACATTAAGCCATCAGAGAAAGGCAGACACACACACATTCAGTTATTGTGTAATCAAGCAGAATCTTGTATACAAAGCCAGTTTCTATCTGGCTACATACAAGAGCCTGACATCTCTCAGGATTTTTCTCCAGATGTTCATCATTAAAGCTGCTCAGAAGAGCACACATCAATCTGAACACCAGTGCACTGGTCAGATGTACAAGATCCAAACACATGGCAGCTTTAGTGTGTGAGCCGAACTATTACTGCAAGCATACCAACATTAAAATCAAAAGTAGGGTTTTCTAATGCCTATCCCCTACAAAGAAATAGCTTTATTATTATTATTATTATTATTATTATTATTATTATTATTACACAGCAAAACAGTATTCTTTCTCCTTGGGTGATCTCAGTTCTATATAGAGAGATATGGGGGTTATTACTTTCTTTATTTTCTGTAGGTGATCCAAGCTGCTAATTGAATACACTGAATTTCCAGCATTGCTTTGGTGGATATTGTGGTATGTAAAAGTGTAGAGTTCACCTGACTGAAGTTTGCTATTGGTTGTAAGGATCAATACTCATTATGAGTACCTGTGTATCACATGCTGTAACCAGAGAGGT
This sequence comes from Acipenser ruthenus, assembly GCF_902713425.1. Classification (NCBI taxonomy): domain Eukaryota; kingdom Metazoa; phylum Chordata; class Actinopteri; order Acipenseriformes; family Acipenseridae; genus Acipenser; species Acipenser ruthenus. The sequence continues at coordinate 174,998 of NC_081217.1, forward strand.
GCGAATGTTCTGGAGCTCAGAAATGCACAAGACAGTGGACACTATGTGAAACCATCCAGATTGTTATCAATCGAACAACTATCTAGTGGAATACAGTTTGTAATGCACCATTCTAACAATATCCAAAGAAACCTGTGCAGCATGCCAAAGAACACAGGACTCGGGGGGGGGGGGGGGGGGGGGGGAATGGCCTGTGCCTGTTTAGTCCTGAATACTGAATACAGAATACTGATCACATTTTAAATAAGTAGGTTGCATGTACACATTTCAGAATACTGATCACATTTTAAATAAGTAGGTTGCATGTACACATTTCAGAATACTGATCACATTTTAAATAAGTAGGTTGCATGTACACATTTCAGAATACTGATCACATTTTAAATAAGTAGGTTGCATGTACACATTTCAGAATACTGATCACATTTTAAATAAGTAGGTTGCATGTACACATTTCAGAATACTGATCACATTTTAAATAAGTAGGTTGCATGTACACATTTCAGAATACTGATCACATTTTAAATAAGTAGGTTGCATGTACACATTTCAGAATACTGATCACATTTTAAATAAGTAGGTTGCATGTACACATTTCAGAATACTGATCACATTTTAAATAAGTAGGTTGCATGTACACATTTCAGAATACTGATCACATTTTAAATAAGTAGGTTGCATGTACACATTTCAGAATACTGATCACATTTTAAATAAGTAGGTTGCATGTACACATTTCAGAATACTGATCACATTTTAAATAAGTAGGTTGCATGTACACATTTCAGAATACTGATCACATTTTAAATAAGTAGGTTGCATGTACACATTTCAGAATACTGATCACATTTTAAATAAGTAGGTTGCATGTACACATTTCAGAATACTGATCACATTTTAAATAAGTAGGTTGCATGTACACATTTCAGAATACTGATCACATTTTAAATAAGTAGGTTGCATGTAAACATTTCAGAATACTGATCACATTTTAAATAAGTAGGTTGCATGTACACATTTCAGAATACTGATCACATTTTAAATAAGTAGGTTGCATGTACACATTTCAGAATACTGATCACATTTTAAATAAGTAGGTTGCATGTACACATTTCAGAATACTGATCACATTTTAAATAAGTAGGTTGCATGTACACATTTCAGAATACTGATCACATTTTAAATAAGTAGGTTGCATGTACACATTTCAGAATACTGATCACATTTTAAATAAGTAGGTTGCATGTACACATTTCAGAATACTGATCACATTTTAAATAAGTAGGTTGCATGTACACATTTCAGCACCAATATAAAGGCCAGCCTGGAATCTGGAACGACTTGAAGAATTATCAAACTGTGGGAGTTGCAGCAACATTTCGGAATACCTGAGATCTATCATCAACTCTAATCAAGCCCATTTAATAGCAGCGTTTGCCTAATAGCTCACACATTGGGAACCTCAACCTCAAGCTGTATGGATGATTAATGCAGTGCCTGGGATCTGAAACAGTTTCATGCTTTTTAAATGCCTTTGCTCGGGTCTCTTTCTACAAAGATCTCCTCAGCCTGTAGCATACGCACAGTGACCTGCATCTCCCCTGGTTTGTATCACACAGCAAACCTGGGGTTGCAACGTGTCTCCAGTGAGAAAGCACTGCACTCTCAGCTAGATAAATACAAACCTGGGGTTTCAACGTGTCTCCAGTGAGAAAGCACTGCACTCTCAGCTAGATAAAAGACAGACCTTATCCGTCCGAGGGTGCTTTTTAAGAGCTGAGGTTTAAGAGCTGTGCAAAACACTGAAAGCAATCATATCATACATTAAGACATCAATCAGTGAGTGAATGTCTGTCCTTAAATCCAGTCATGTCCTCTGAGCTGGTGCAGGCAAGCACACATGCAGGACATTGCAGTGGTGAGATACAGATGTGCAGTGTCATTTCTCTCTTCATAGATCAGTGATTTTGAACACAGCCCTCCTTGGGCCCTGAGACTTTACTATCAATTGCAAAATCCCACAGGATGTTCTGTTCCATGGAACACATCTGGAAGCTGCAAGAAGCATGTTCTAAATCAGCTGTGAGGAACGACTGGCAAACGATCATTCTTTCATCTTGGAAACTGGTCATCCTGCGTCATCACAGAAATGGGACTGAATTAGTATTTTATTTTTTTCACAAAGCTTTAACCCGCACGTTCTGTTACAAGTCTGTTTTTATAGATCAAATAAAAATGCGAAGCTCATGAAACGTTTCTTTACTTCCAATGACAGCCTGTCCATTGCATGGATTTATATGTTCCCTGAATGCTCTTTCCCAGATGAAAAAAAACGAAGGCATGCTTTACTGGACTCTTGTGAAGAGTTGTAGTCCCTCTGGATTTGTGGAAAGGTCATTTTGCAGCTCCTGCCCTTGAGTAAGCTGATATTGTCGAGTCCACTGGAGATCATGTTTCTTTGGACACACTGTATTGAACTCTCTGAGTCATGCACTGCAATGCATTCTCACACATCATCACTCCCACACAGGATGGGACTGGCAACCAATATCATGCTGTTTCTACAAAGCACAAGAAGGGACGCTGAGAATGTGGCTGGAAAGTGTCCAGTGAGTCATTACAGCCATGACTACAAAGGACCAGACCCCCTGCAGGCAATGCTCGGTATTACAGCCATGACTACAGCAGACCACATGCACTGTACAATCTGAAAACACGTCAGCATTTTAAAGAATTATTACTGGTAATATTACTTTCATAAACAATAACCAAGAATTGAACAGCAACACGATTAACTGTATATTTTTTTTTTTTATCTCATACTCAGATGAATCGAATTAATTAATATGCACGGCAAATAAGCAAATACTATTTGTGTTGGACTGACAAACAATTAAAATACAACACAGCTTTTGAGACTGAAGTCGCCTTTTCATCACCTGTGAAAGGGAATTGTTTGTGAGCATTCATCAGCAGAACTGCACAGTTTGCCTTTCTACCTGAAACTAGAACGCAGCGGAGTTTCAATTTCTAAAGAGCATCTGACTGCATGACTTTCATTCATTCATGCAGATGCAACGTTACTAAACACAAATAATACAGTTCTTAAATTTCCCGAATAATAACGGTAACACACACAGGGCAAATTTACAGTCAATTGCAAAAGTAATTTACATCACAGCGAAAAAATGTATTTATTGTCCTTGGACGGCCACTATTACCCAGCATACACTAGAGCTCTGCCGGTAGAAACTACAATCACGAGCCTGCGTGATGAGGAGTGTGGCGCGCGCCGGTCTGCTTGCGCATGCCCAGTGCTTGAAAGCTGATGCAAGAAACGGGAGCCGCACGGAGGAAGGAGAGATAGGTAGTGAGTGGTGAATTCAGACTAATAATACAAAACTTGCAGTTAATACACACAAGCAAAACAGTCATGTCTGGAGACGAGGTGAGTAGAGACACATTTTTGTTCCTTGTAAAGTAAACGTCGGTGATAAGTAAACTGAATTAAGTTTGTTGAATCGAGTAGCTTGGTTTTGGGCCTAGTAATGCCCGATAAGATTTTTTGTCCAGCCCCATGACATGTGAGACGAGACGTACGGTGCCAGTGTGTCTGCAAACCGGCTTGTTTTTGGTCTGTATTGTTAATGTAACGTGCTCTATTATAAATAAGTACACGTTACAGTTGAAACGTGATGGACAGTAGACACTTGTACATTATGTAGGTTCACAATGGGATTCCCAGCGAGACATTTAAAATGACACGACCCGAAACCGGGCCCTGCAGCATGTTTGTGTGAAAAACTGCTGGATTGAGGTGAAAACGTTATAAGTAATGTACTGTTATACCTCTAGACCACATCTATACAATTCGCTCCTAAAAAAAACAGACGTGTCGGGTCAGTTTGAAACCATGCCCTCCAATGCTAGCTGTAGTCTCGCTGCGTTATGCTGTTCATTTGTATTGCAATGTATTAATTGTGTGGTGAATGTGTTGTCGTGTATACGTGTTGGATATAGCGCGATGCTAGTGTAATCGGAGTAGAAAGAGGAGGGGGGGGGGGGGGATATTAGGAAATCCCTTTAAACTGCTGCTGATACAGATCTAGATAGATATAGATAGATAGATAGATAGATAGAGATCTATCTATCTCATTGGAAACTTCACACAGACTGATGAAGGGTGTATCATTCGGAATGTAAAAGACAAGACTGTGCTGATGCAGTAAAGATGTGAAAACCATTTTAGAAGGCAAAACATATTCTAGTTCACATTTAAGGATGCCACAATGAGAAGTTTGCTTTGTTTATGTATTCATTTGAGAGTAATTTGGTTTGGTATGTAACTATTAACAAACCACCATTCACAACATCCTAAGAATGTTAGTTTCAGTATTTGGAGGCAGAGCTACAACTACGGTACTATTAAAATATTTACATAATTTGGAAACAATCCAAAAAAATCGATCTATTAAAAAAAAAAAAAGAAATTGCCAACCCTGCTGATAGGTTGGATCTAGTCGTCCAAATTGTCAGTTTCCTCCTCGTGATCCTTGAGTCCCCCTCAAATTTCAGAAGAAACAGTTTGAACAACCACTCAGTCCCTTGTGTACCTTTAAGAAGCATTTCTTTCCCCACAACAGCAGTAATCCAAGCTTTCGTTTAATGGAGGCTCATACTTGGTTCCCGTTTGTTCCCACAGATGATTTTTGACCCCAACATGACCAAGAAGAAGAAGAAGAAGAAGAAGCCCTTCATGCTGGATGAGGAGGGGGGAGAGATGCCCAGTGAGGACACCCAGCCAGCTGAGGCCAAGGAGGCTGAGCCCGAGGCCGTGGAGGAGGATTGCGATGTGGATGACGATGACAGCAGAAAGAAAGGTGGGGACTCTCGGACTGTGTGTTGAAGTTCTGTGTGTGTGCTGTTATGAGGGAAGACCCTCACTCTCATTAATCTCCTGTTTTCAGAAGCATCGTATGATCTGGATGACTTGATCTTTTTCAATCAGAAGAAAAAGAAGAAGAAAATTAAAAAGAAATTTGACGATGAAGGCGAGCAAAGCTTGACGGCCGGTGTGATGGTCAGTATAACCAGCTCTGTGCTTCGAGTACAATTCAGCCTCTCTAGTCCTGTTTCTTGTGATATGTGTGAGGGGCGTTGCTGGCTTCCTCCCTGTCTCTGCAGACATTTCAAATAAGACAGTTAAGACTTTATCTGTGGGCCTCTTTGACCCCACTCTCCGTTTGCACAACACCTGTTTCCAGTTTGCCCTTGGCGTTTCCTAACACTGCTGTCTTGAATTTAGGATATTAAAATCGAGGGAGAGCCGACGGAAGCGGTAGATGATGACAACGACCTCGACTTGATGCTGCCCGACAAGAAGAAGAAACCCAGGAAAGTTGTTTTTCAAGACGAGGGTGAAATGCAGGACAGAGAAGGTCAGTCAGTGCTGTCTGCTGTGCAGAAGGGGCCTGTTGGATGCATTTGTTTGTGTGCAATACCTGGCAACTGTTAAAAAGAAAGTGTCATTTTAATTTGAGCAAATGTTACCTACAAAGAGTTATATACCCGTGAGGAAGGAGGGAGGGAAGGTATTTTGTTTCTGGGTGCACAAGGATTATTTCTACATTCTCACAACAATCGCTTGAATGATCTGTGACTGTTTGTTTTTATTGCTGCTTTTGTTATTTTTAGCTTGAGCTTTTGCATCACACTGGCTTCGCTGAGAGTAATGTGCTGATCTCATTTAACTGTGGTTGTTTTGGACAGCACTGGATGATGATGAAGAAGGGAAGAATAACGATGGCATCACGTTCGTTTCTCAGTCTGGACCTGCCTGGGCTGGCACCGAGCGAGACTACACCTATGATGAGGTAGAATAAATAAAACCAGGCTCGGCTGTCGTGTTTAAGGCTTTTCCCTCCGAATTCATTTTTAAAGCAGTTACAGGTGTGTGCGTGCAGTGTGTGTGCGTGCGTAGTTATGCATCTGTTTGACCAGTTATTTATGTATTGATCCCTCCCCTCCAGCTACTGTATCGTGTGTTTAATATCATGAGAGAAAAAAACCCGGACATGGTCGCTGGAGAAAAGAGGAAGTTTGTCATGAAACCACCCCAGGTGGTGAGAGTGGGGACTAAGAAAACTTCATTCGTCAACTTCACAGATATCTGCAAACTGTGAGTAGATCTGATTATGATGTTTCATTTTTCTGTATTGGTCGTTTGCGCAGTGGTGACCCAGGGGCACTTGGTTGGTACATTCTTTATCGCAAGGTATTGAGTGTCTTGAGATGAGCGAATGCTGAACTTCCGGTAGTTCTTAGGTGTCTAAAGTCAAGAGGGGCGAGAGCCTTCAGTTGCTCTGCTCCCTGCCTTTGGAACTGCGTCACAAGTCGGACCAGGAGTGCTGGCACAGGCAAGTCCCCTTTCTTTTTTTTTTTTTTTTTTTTTTTTTTTTAAATCCAGTATCAGGACATATTTGATGGTGTTGGGCTGTTCTTGAGCTGGATTGATTGGCCAGTGGCTCTTTGTTTTTTCTTTGAGTTTTTATTGTGACGTGCCCTGGGATGCTCCGCATGAAAAGCTCTATATAAAAGCAGACTGTATTGTATCTGGAATGAAGGATGCGGCTTCTGTCTCCTTTATCGTGATGCTGAGAGCTCTTCCTTTGTAGTGAAGGGGTTGGGTTACTAGCAAACTTGTTTCATCCATTCTGTGTATTGTTAGGGTTCTGCAGTGCGACACAGTGTTCTATCTGATGCACCTTGTGTTCTCTTCTCAGGTTGCATCGTCAGCCGAAGCATCTCCTGGCGTTTTTATTGGCTGAGTTGGGTACAAGGTAAGACCTGCTGTTAAAATCAGTGTCAGCAGATCTGATGTGAATCGCACATTGGAATAACTGACACTTTGGTTGGAAGTTGTGCTTATTGACCCCAAATGTTGCATCATGTGGCACAAGTTCAAAATATAAGTGATGGTTACCATGCTGGTGTTATTAAACCATCGTCATGATGATGGGTATTTAGAGAGCCTGTAAGGAATGAAGATTGTGTTACGCTAATTGGGCCAGTGTGCAGTTTGTATCGACTTGTTTAAATGTGCCTTTCGTTTGCACCAACAGCGGGTCTATAGACGGCAACAACCAGCTTGTCATCAAGGGAAGATTCCAACAGAAACAGATCGAAAACGTCTTGAGGAGATACATCAGTGAGTGACTTATTAATTAGTCAATGCCAATACTGAATTACAGCATCAGAAGTAACACAAAAAAAAGAGATTGCATGGCATATGATTTTCTTAATGCCAGGGAGGGCTGCCTTCTAATGATGAAACAATGGCTGTTTTTTATAACTGCTGCTGCTAGAACAGACTCTCAGATGTTCTATGGGTTTCAAAAGAACAAGCCATGTTTCAGCCAAGATTGTCGGGTCTTCAAGCCTTTGAAGCCAAGGACGCTTTTTATGGTCCGTGCTATTTCTGATTAACTCAACAGTGCTGCCTTTAGAAAAAGAGTAACTGCCTATAACTTACACTGACAGCATCTATAATAAGGTTTTGAGACTCTTTGACTTTTGGGATAATGGCTCAGCAATATATAACACATGTTGAACAAAAGATGCTTGTCGTTCCCATGAGCTTCAGCAATAGCTGCTTGATCAGCATGTAACATTTGCATTAGTTTGCTCTACTAAAGCTAGATTTTATTTAGTATATGTGTGTCCGAATCGTCACCTTGGGTCGTCCGTCAGTCATTAATGCGGGCAGTGTGTGAAGTTTCTGTGTGTCGTTTTGTTTTGCAGAGGAGTATGTGACCTGCCACACTTGCCGGTCCCCAGACACCATCCTGCAGAAAGACACCCGTCTGTATTTCCTGCAGTGCGAGACGTGCCACTCGCGCTGCTCTGTGGCCAGCATCAAGACTGGCTTCCAGGCCGTCACGGGCAAGAGAGCTCAGCTCCGCGCCAAGGCCAACTAGTGCGCTAGCGAACTGGATCCCTTCCTCGTGTGTGGGGGTGGCGAAGGCACAGGAGTGACCTGGGTGGACTATTTTACAAACTGTGGGTGGGTTTTAAGCAGCTTAAAGAGCATGGCAACTGACAAAGGATTGTGGCGTATTCTGTGAAGCGCTCTCCGTAGTTCATTGTGTGATTTCTGCACATCTGTGTTGCTGCCATCATCTTTCCATTCTGCTTGCAAGGAATTTTTTTTTTTTTTTTTTTAAATGGGGTAACATCGTGAACTTGAATTGTCAACACCTAGCATTTTTTTTGCTACTTGCCTGTTACCCCTAATAAAACAATGACAAAAAAACATTCTGGGGTTGCAAACTGTGTTGTAGGGCCACTTCAGATTGGTGTTAGAGGTGATTTGCAGCTTCTCAAAAGTGCTTTTTAAAGGTTTCTGCAGATGTGGGGAGGAAGGGGGGTATGTGTGTATAAATGCACTGTTCTAATTCTGGTACAGCCTGGTCACTGATTGTGATCCATAACTATTAGGAGCTTCGAGTGAGGACAGCAGGGGTTGGTGATAAAATGTACTATAACTTTTTTTTGCTTCATGGAATTGAACTTTCATAATTAATAGAGCACTACTCTCTCCTGGAGATGACGACAAAGGCTGTTGATATGAGTAAAGCTGACCAGCTTACAATAATCAAACACCTTGTTTGTCAAAAAAAACAATTGTATTTTATTTATTTTTTGTCAGTAGCTGTTTCAACTGCGAGCTGCAAGACAAACGGTCAAGGGAATGGCACAGTTAGCATGTTACAGGTCTCTGAATGTCCTGCTCTATCACTTCAGAGGCATTGCAAATAAAATGCTCACTTTATACAAGTGAAATGTACCATTATGTGCTTGTAGAGTGTGCCAGCAGCTTCACACTGCGAAGATGCTACAATGTGGCTACCTTGTGCGATGAGCTGTTAAAAACCTATACAACTAAAAGCAACAAATCACTTGGTGAAATCAGGTGCTGAAGTGCAGGGCTTGGGCTGTTAATGTTGGTCTTTGGAAACATATAAAACAGCACAAGATTTGTCATGGGGTCGTATAGAAAGGGATTGTGGCTGTCTCATTTACTGCAGAATTGGTTTGTTAGGGGTTGTGTGTCAGTGGCAGTAAACCCAGAATGGGCCCAATCTGTACATTGGCAGACTTGTATGCCTTTGTTGCAATGTATAACTGGAGCTGTGCCTTAAACATGACCTCCTTCATTAACCTCCTTTAATAGCCATTCCTCCTTGCTATAGCAACGCAGACCAAGACTGGGAGTTAGTCTGGGTGAGGGGAGTCTTAACATTTAGGCTTAGAATGAGTCAGTCTGACTTTGTATTCAACTGGCTAACTTGTATTAGACTCGTCTAAGTGACTAGATTAAGACCGGTCTAGGTGTGTAGACTAGTCTAATGCACATCTATTAATATCCTGATAAACTAAACGAGGTTCATGTCATTCTTCTGTGTTCTTCGTGCCTCCTGTGGGGGGCGCATGTTCCCAGTATTGTGGAGGTGCGTCGCTTTTGAAGGGATGCCATGCTTACATATTTAGTTATTTGCAGCCGTTGCCTCATGAAACCCCAACATGCATCGAACTAGGGAACAACCGAAAAGCAGACACCTGTGTGCTTTTGTTAACCGGTATTTTAGGTTTGTGTGTGTTAACGGATAACATCTGGCGTATTTCTAAATTCCATTAATATCTGAACCTCCTTTCGGGCTGCAATGGAACATTAAGACTACTTGTGTCAGATTTTACTTGAGGTTTTACACTTGGCACTTTGCACAGTTAGTCCAGGCACGGTTTTCACAGCAACAAAATCCAGACGCCTACCATAAATAAATGTTAACATTTTTTGAAAAGAGTACAAGCCTTTTAGCAATTGCTTTCCCAGAAGAGAGCAGGCAGCTGATTTGGGGTGGAACATAGCATGGGCAGTGCAGCACATTCTGATCTGGAGAGTGGAGATTTGGGATTGAGAACAAGAAGGGAGCATAAATCTTCTTTCAACAGCTGGAATAAGTACAAACACACACACACACACTCACACAAAAACATTTTCTAATACGTACGGTTTGTCCATGGTAGTTTTTACCAATGCGTTCCAATAGCTTTACATGTGTATGGGTTATCCAGTAAAGTGTTTAAATTCAGTGATGTGAATGGGAGTGTAGGCATTGTGGTTTGAACCACTTTTGAATTCCCCACCTGCACCAAGCTGACATGTCATTATTTATTAGTTTTTTTGTGCATTGTGTTTTTGATGTGGAGAATGCAGACCTGGTGCATACATCGAGAGACACAGAGAATGATTAGCAGCTTCTGTTCAACATGATCATTGGGGAGAGACCAGCTCAACAACATGAAATCCGACACGCAGGTGAGGGGAAAGAAATTACAGCGGCACAGGAATGTTGTCTGAAAATAAAAAGAAATGAATCTGCATAACTGTCAATGTAACGATTCCAGTGAGGATTCTGCCACCCCAGGGCATGCAGTGGGGTGCAGTATTGCTTCAGAGAACTCAGCTGAACAATAAACAAGCTGGCTAGATATCAGAAGAGAGCAATGACCAATTATGTGCAGAGACTGAGAAACACAGGCAGATGTTTTATTCAAGAAACGCCCAGCCTTTTTTTTTTTTTTTTTTTTTTTTTTTTAAACCACTATCCCAAATCCGTAATGTATTGTTAGCAGAGGTCCCAGTTTTTCGTGACATTTTAAACACTAAACAGATGCCTTTATATGCAGTCTTGTTTTTAGCAATGTTAAAATTGCAGTGAAGATACTAAATCGAGGGGGTGAGGGTTTGCGGTGCAGAACATGTACAGTACTTTCAGGCTACTTCTGGGAAATAATCATTTATTTAACTAGGACACCAGATTCTGTTTTGAAACAATAAATGTACCCGCAATGCGCCCTGTGGTCAACGATTCTAAAATCCTGACTATATTGCCCGATGCTGCGTTCTCAATTTGCAGGCACGCTGTGTGCGCTGCAGGTCATCTGGGTGTACAGACATACAGAGATTCATGTTCTCTCCAGGACTGAAGCAGGGTGGGGAGGGTATTGGTTAGAGGGCACTGCTGTGTGCAGAAAGAAGTAACACCAAGTATTTATTCCACTCAAAACACAAGCAACCGTATGAACACGGATTCTACAACAAATGCAGCGAATTAGCACAAGTCAGGTGACTTCCTGCAGGTCAGGTGTGATGCAATTCAGCGTACATGTCTGCTTCACAGAGCAGTGACAATGACATCCGTGAAGAATGCTTAACCTATGAAGTGAACTCTCTTAGCGTAGGTTTGTGGAAGTGAGTTCTTGTTTATGAATCTGTCTCCTTAGTGCTTTCTCAGCTCATGATGGGAAAACAGCAGTTGGGTCTAATGCAAATATATTCCCAAGAGGAATAAAAAAAAAGAAGGGAGGAGGAAACCTTTCATAATTTAGAAAACACACCACCTAAAAACTCGCATGGTTTCTATTCTGCAGCGCCACCAGTTCAGGCAACAAGTTCATGTTTGTTTATTTACATTGTCTTTAAAGATTTCTTGCAGTCTTGAAAGTGCAAGCAGAAAATATACACAAGTAATTAAAAATAACATACCATTTTATCTATATAAGATCAGTATATATAAATAAAAACAGAGCAGATAATGGCGGGGCGAGAGGGAGGGGAACACTTTCTAATATTTAGCAGCAGTCATAAAATCACAGTCCTTTTATGAGAGTGCTTAACAGTAATCCAGAAACTGTTATTTGTTTTTCTTTTCAAAGTAATATTTGAATCCAACAGTTTATTGTCACTGCGTCCTGTTCCCAGGTTTGTGGAGAGCAGGAACTCAAGTTTGTTTGTTTTAGACGGCAGGGGAGTCGAGGTGGTCCGTTTCAACCCATCGCTTCTCCCTGCGTTGAAGTTGTTAAACTTGACGGCACCCCTCGGTTCCCCTTTCTCGCTCGGATGCCTGTGGTACTAAAACATTTTGTTTCCAGCCGACAGTCTCTTCCTACTCCCCGCTGCCTGGACAGAAAGAGGAAGAACAGCATTAGCCGCTTGTCCGTCAGCATACTGGGAAGAATGCAGAGAAGGGCTGGACCGCTGGCAACATTCACATGTGTTTATGTTTTTCTCAGCTGCCTGGAAGGGCCAACAGCTGACATTAAATCATCCATCCCGTTCAGACTTCTGAAACGAGTAGAACTTAATACACTGTTTGTTTTGTTAAACACAGCTTGAACCAGGAGACATGCAAAACTTTCGTCCGTAGGCCGTGAACTTTATAGTTGTGGTTGATCGAAGCCAGCGAGCAATAGGTTCTGCACGGCTCGACTGGCAGTCTACCTGTCTACCGATACAAACCGTTTCTCTTGCCAGGCTGGGACATTGGATTTTTGTTCCAAATCTTGATAATGGTGATTTAAAAAAATAGCCTTTGTGTAGTTAATCTACACTTTACACAAAATGTTCACTAGCAGGTCACTTCCGTCTTTGACCAAACAGCACATAGCTGGTTGGTACTGAAGTGCAACACCCCCCATACTGGCTCCTCTGCATTGAGACCTACCACTAGTGCGCTGTTTAGGAGGGAGGTGGGGGGCGCTCTTATTTCACAATCCCAGCCCAAGCTTGCAATATTAAATACAAAATTACAAAAAATAAACTTAACAACTGGAACGCTTTCTTGGCAAGTGGAGCCTGAAATCAGGAAAATTGGGGTTTAAGCTGCAGAGACAAAGCATCCAAAGAAAATAATTATGGGAGGATTACACAAAGATGAGAAAAACGTTCTATTGGAAAATAAATACTAAACGAGATTGATTCTTCTGTTGGCCCTTACTCAATAATCATGGAATATTTGTTAATCGTTATCCATTACTATATGAACATAACTGCCTACTAACCCACATTATAGTGCACAGTGTTATACACATAGTAAACAGCAATAGGACAAACAGAACACATGGTGAAGTATAGGCAAGAGCACTAAAGCACACAAAGAAACATGGTAAAGTGTAGGCAAGAGCACTAAAGCACTCAGAACACATGGTGAAGTATAGGCAAGAGCACTAAAGCACTCAGAACACATGGTGAAGTATAGGCAAGAGCACTAAAGCACTCAGAACACATGGTGAAGTATAGGCAAGAGCACTAAAGCACTCAGAACACATGGTGAAGTATAGGCAAGAGCACTAAAGCACACAAAGAAACATGGTAAAGTGTAGGCAAGAGCACTAAAGCACACAGAAAGAAGTGTGATACAGCAGTAATGGATTAAACATCCCATGGCTGATTGATATTACGATTCAGATCATTTCTCACGTATGTTGTTTTGTTATTTACAATGATCGTGCTCTCAGCCACTGATGTATGGTCTAACAGTGAATGGAAAAACAGGCTGCAAACTGGAGCTACTGGCAGAATTGAATGAGCAGCCTGTTCTGTTTGAAGGACGAGGCAAAGGGCAGCAGTAAGAATCAAGCAGGGCTTCAGACACAATGGCACATTCCAACTCGCCTTTTACTGTAGAATCGCATCCATTTCTGAGAGGTGATTGTTTTCCTAAAAGAGCAAGACAAAACCAGAACAAAACAAAAGAGGCTTCATTTGTATAAGAAAATCACTGTTTAAAAAGCAAAGAAAAAAACACATCAGCAGATAGGTTTGAGAAAGTGTTAGAGAGGGCTATCTGATGATGTGTCAGCGTGTGGTAATGTGCAATGAGATATTGCCATTGATTCAGCTAGTCTCAGGACTGTAAAGATGCAGATTCAGGTGCTGCTTCAGGACATTTCATGCACGGCTGGATCTGTTCATCAGAAATCATTTAGTGTCATAGCAGCAGACCCTGCATCTCGAATAAAAACACTGTAATATAAAGAGCAGTGCCATCGCTGTACAACAGAGGCATGCATTTCCTGTCAATATGCCCGTCTGTTTGGTGGAATCCCACATCAACATTTACTGTATGTACCCTGACGCCACCTGCTGGACACTTGCCTTATAACAGGCTATGGTCCTTGCTGTGCTGTTGAGCCTCCCCAGATGGAAAACTAGGCGGCTGCTGATTGGTAAGTTTTTTTTTTTTTGGTTTTGGGGGGGGGGGGGGGGGTTGGTTATGAGGCTTTGTTTGCTCAAATACCTCTCAGACCTTATAGACACCCCCCCTTTTTTAAAGAGCACTCCATCTGAAAAATCAAGTAGATGTTAAAGGTCTGCCACAGAAAATCAGATAGACAGGTATAGTAAGTCCTCGCTAATTGACACAGCCCTCTAGTGGTCTAACACACTTTGTACTGTAGAATCAAAGTTATCTACCATATAACATTTTCCACATTCTTAGTTTAAAGATGGTCAGCGAAGATGAGTCCCGGGAGCCTCGGGCTGGGGAGTCCAGCAAAGCATCAGCACTATTCTGATAGAGAGAAAGACACAGGCCACATGTTTAGCGTGCTCACTGCACCCTGCCCTGCTGCTCAGTGCATCTTTAAATACACACAATGCCAAGGCAGGTCCAACAGACTCCGAGAGAGGGGTGGAAAATTATTACTTTTGGCGTTTCATTTTCCTGCTTTTTTGGGTGTAAGGACGGCCTTCTAAAAGTTTCCCACAGTAAAAGCAGAGCAAAGTGTAATAAAGCATAGGGACGCACTGTAAAGCCCAGAGAGGTATGGTAAAGCATATATAAAAAGCATGAAAAAAGTGCATATTTAAAACAGGATACTGAGATATCGACTCTCCCATACAGCCTGGAAGAGGACTCTGTCTGACCCCAGAACTTTGGGAATGCTGGGAGTAGTGAAAAGGCTGTCATTGGCTGGTGGCTGGGTGAGACAGACAGGGTAATGAGTGTGAATGAGTTCCAGTGTCCCTCTCTCACCATGTCCTCCTCACACTCGTCCCCGTTCAGCGGCTCCTCTGTCAGCTCTTCTGTTTCGGAGGCCGAGTCGTCCTGCGAGACTTCGCTCTTACTCTCCTCCGTCTTCCTGATTTCTGTGGACGCAACACAGGCTGAATGAAAGAGCTGGGAGTTCAGACAGGGTAACACACAGGCTGAATGAAAAGAGCTGGGAGCTCAGACAGGGTAACACACACGGGCTGAATGAAAAGCTGGGAGCTCAGACGGTAACACACGGGCAACAATGATACAATGTGTCACTGTGAGTTACATTACACATGCACATTGCTTGTACATTGAGCCTAGTATAACCATCCTATAGTGTTCTGTATACACACAGCAAGTATACCACTGTGTTCAGTCTAGTGTAGTATACAAGTGGAGCATGTCACACCAGACAGTGTGAATTGAGGTAGTCTGGAGGACAGAACAGGCTGAGTCTCATTGACACATACAGTCTCCAGACCTGCCTGATCCAGACGCCACGCAAGCACACGCATGATGGTGGAAACACCAACACTCTGGTTATGCGTGCACGTCTGTGACAGCGTCCCATGCTGTGTGCAGCACAGGTCTCTTACAAAAAATAATGATCTATGGGGTGCAACAGCAAGCAATTCATTGCATGGTACGTGGCTGCTGTCCAGAACAAAATACCCTTTCCCTTCACAAATGGCTTCGACTTCCTAACAGGATGTCACAAAATGGCTTGGTTTCCAGTGGTACCCCATTATTTTTAATAGTAAACACATGCAAATGTTCACAAGAGTAGCAGTACTTTTGAACAAGCCCACAGTTTGGAAATCCATTCCAGCGTGTTCACTGAAGCCCTTGGGAATGGCTCACAGAACTTATTTACGAGCTGTGTGGAACTGCATGTGAAGCTTATGAGCCTTACTTCTCAACGGGTTCCCACAGACGACTAGACTGGGGAAAAAGCTGTCACTGCACATTCACTTTTCTAAATGGAATTAATAATTACTGATCCGTCAAAACTAGTTGTTTTGAAACATTATTATTTTTTAATTTCAATAATATACTGTATATATGTGTGTGTGTGTGCATGTGCTAAACTGAATGTGAATGGAAAAGTCAGGCAATGCAATATTCACATGTAGCGGCCCCCCTTCCCTGCCTTGACTGTGTATTGATGAGGCTGGTGTGGTTCAGTAGGGGCTTTATGCTTTTAGCTGCATTACGTTTTATGCAATTCTGCCATCTTCTGGTATTTTGCATGAAATGCAACTGTGGGACAAGTACGGAAAAGACATACATGCACAAACACAAACATGCACACATACATACATGCAAACATACCTACTTATTTGGTGTGTTTATAAGCAGTGAGCCAGCTCACCACCCCATGCACAGTATACTGTACTGTGAGCTGCTCACTCACCTGTTGCTGAGTATTTCTCTGATCTGTACCCCATGCACAGTATACTGTACTGTGAGCTGCTCACTCACCTGTCGCTGAGTATTTCTCCTCTGTGATCTGCTCCAGCCTGCCCAGCAGAGCGTCGATGTTGGATTTGATCTGGGTGAGCTCTGATTTAATTGCTTGAAGTTCACTGGATTTCACTGCAGGAAACAAAAAATATTTTTATTAACCCATCCACATGTGAGTGATACTCTTTGGGAAGAACAAAAAGAACACAGTTCAGAGTAAGGCTGACAGCAGGGTGAGGGTAGAGCATGGCACCGCGTTGACTCAGTTCAGAGTAAGGCTGACAGCAGGGTGAGGGTAGAGCATGGCACCGCGTTGACTCAGTTCAGAGTAAGGCTGACAGCAGGGTGAGGGTAGAGCATGGCACTGCGTTGACTCAGTTCAGAGTAAGGCTGACAGCAGGGTGAGGGTAGAGCATGGCACCGCGTTGACTCAGTTCAGAGTAAGGCTGACAGCAGGGTGAGGGTAGAGCATGGCACCGCGTTGACTCAGTTCAGAGTAAGGCTGACAGCAGGGTGAGGGTAGAGCATGGCACCGCGTTGACTCAGTTCAGAGTAAGGCTGACAGCAGGGTGAGGGTAGATCATGGCACCGCGTTGACTCAGTTCAGAGTAAGGCTGACAGCAGGGTGAGGGTAGAGCATGGCACCGCGTTGACTCAGTTCAGAGTAAGGCTGACAGCAGGGTGAGGGTAGAGCATGGCACCGCGTTGACTCAGTTCAGAGTAAGGCTGACAGCAGGGTGAGGGTAGAGCATGGCACCGCGTTGACTCAGTTCAGAGTAAGGCTGACAGCAGGGTGAGGGTAGAGCATGGCACCGCGTTGACTCAGTTCAGAGTAAGGCTGACAGCAGGGTGAGGGTAGATCATGGCACCGCGTTGACTCAGTTCAGAGTAAGGCTGACAGCAGGGTGAGGGTAGAGCATGGCACCGCGTTGACTCAGTTCAGAGTAAGGCTGACAGCAGGGTGAGGGTAGAGCATGGCACCGCGTTGACTCAGTTCAGAGTAAGGCTGACAGCAGGGTGAGGGTAGAGCATGGCACCGCGTTGACTCAGTTCAGAGTAAGGCTGACAGCAGGGTGAGGGTAGAGCATGGCACCGCGTTGACTCAGTTCAGAGTAAGGCTGACAGCAGGGTGAGGGTAGATCATGGCACCGCGTTGACTCAGTTCAGAGTAAGGCTGACAGCAGGGTGAGGGTAGAGCATGGCACCGCGTTGACTCAGTTCAGAGTAAGGCTGACTGCAGGGTGAGGGTAGAGCATGGCACCGCGTTGACTCAGTTCAGAGTAAGGCTGACAGCAGGGTGAGGGTAGATCATGGCACCGCGTTGACTCAGTTCAGAGTAAGGCTGACAGCAGGGTGAGGGTAGAGCATGGCACCGCGTTGACTCAGTTCAGAGTAAGGCTGACAGCAGGGTGAGGGTAGAGCATGGCACCGCGTTGACTCAGTTCAGAGTAAGGCTGACAGCAGGGTGAGGGTAGAGCATGGCACCGCGTTGACTCAGTTCAGAGTAAGGCTGACAGCAGGGTGAGGGTAGAGCATGGCACCGCGTTGACTCAGTTCAGAGTAAGGCTGACAGCAGGGTGAGGGTAGAGCATGGCACCGCGTTGACTCAGTTCAGAGTAAGGCTGACAGCAGGGTGAGGGTAGATCATGGCACCGCGTTGACTCAGTTCAGAGTAAGGCTGACAGCAGGGTGAGGGTAGAGCATGGCACCGCGTTGACTCAGTTCAGAGTAAGGCTGACAGCAGGGTGAGGGTAGAGCATGGCACCGCGTTGACTCAGTTCAGAGTAAGGCTGACAGCAGGGTGAGGGTAGATCATGGCACCACGTTGACTCAGTTCAGAGTAAGGCTGACAGCAGGGTGAGGGTAGAGCAGGTGTTTTGAGAAACCTCAGGAATCCACTTACATTTCTGTTTTGCAGAGTTGTTTGTGATGGCGGCCGATCGGGTCATTAGTTTGACAGGAAGTGACTTCACTCTGCGCACTAACGGCACAGCCACACGGGGGCGCTTCACTGGGACCGCTCGAGGGGCAGGAGACACGCGGCCGCGGTATTCAAACAGCCTGAAACACATACGGGCAGAACAGAGAGACAGCTGAGAGCAAGAAGAGAGAGGGGTTTACAATGCAGCTCAGACACGACGCTCACAACACACCTTGTATTATAGAGAGGGGTTTACAATGCAGCTCAGACACGACGCTCACAACACACCTTGTATTATAGAGAGGGGTTTACAATGCAGCTCAGACACGGCGCTCACAACACACCTTGTATTATAGAGAGGGGTTTACAATGCAGCTCAGACACGACGCTCACAACACACCTTGTATTATAGAGAGGGGTTTACAATGCAGCTCAGACACGACGCTCACAACACACCTTGTATTATAGAGAGGGGTTTACAATGCAGCTCAGACACGACACTCACAACACACCTTGTATTATAGAGAGGGGTTTACAATGCAGCTCAGACACGACGCTCACAACACACCTTGTATTATAGAGAGGGGTTTACAATGCAGCTCAGACACGACGCTCACAACACACCTTGTATTATAGAGAGGGGTTTACAATGCAGCTCAGACACGACGCTCACAACACACCTTGTATTATAGAGAGGGGTTTACAATGCAGCTCAGACACGACGCTCACAACACACCTTGTATTATAGAGAGGGGTTTACAATGCAGCTCAGACACGACGCTCACAACACACCTTGTATTATAGAGAGGGGTTTACAATGCAGCTCAGACACAACGCTCACAACACACCTTGTATTATAGAGAGGGGTTTACAGTGCAGCTCAGACACGACGCTCACAACACACCTTGTATTATAGAGAGGGGTTTACAATGCAGCTCAGACACGACGCTCACAACACACCTTGTATTATAGAGAGGGGTTTACAATGCAGCTCAGACACAACGCTCACAACACACCTTGTATTATAGAGAGGGGTTTACAATGCAGCTCAGACACGACGCTCACAGCACACCTTGTATTATAGAGAGAGGTTTACAATGCAGCTCATTACTTTTTTTTTTAATCCTCTCCCCATTTCAGGGCAGATCCATCTGCACAATACTCAGTCAGGCATAATTAAGATGTAATCATTTTACAACAAAGTCAATGATGTTCCAAATCCAAACGATTGTAACTCTTGGTCTCAGTGCAGAGGGTGGAATCCCAATCCCTAATCAGTGTAATTACAGAGCCTTGCGCTCGCAAGGCAATGTGCTGCATGAAACCCACTCGCAGAACAGGGAAAATCTCAGCGCCCACGTTTCTATTACCAGACACTGGGGAGCTCAGTATTACCTGCATGCTCTCACTCATGTTATTCTCAGTGAATCCAAACTCTGAATTATCAGACGTCTGCCTAAACAATTTCTCTGCTTTTTTTCAGTTCTGTGTTTAACGTTAGAGGTGCTGTTCTTCTCAGTTCTGTGATCATGCCTGTGTTTAATGTTAGAGGTGCTGTTCTTCTCAGTTCTGTGATCATGACTGTGTTTAATGTTAGAGGTGCTGTTCTTCTCAGTTCTGTGATCATGACTGTGTTTAATGTTAGAGGTGCTGTTCTTCTCAGTTCTGTGATCATGACTGTGTTTAATGTTAGAGGTGCTGTTCTTCTCAGTTCTGTGATCAGGACTGTGTTTAATGTTAGAGGTGCTGTTCTTCTCAGTTCTGTGATCATGACTGTGTTTAATGTTAGAGGTGCTGTTCTTCTCAGTTCTGTGATCATGACTGTGTTTAATGTTAGAGGTGCTGTTCTTCTCAGTTCTGTGATCTATCTCATGACTGTGTTTAATGTTAGAGGTGCTGTTCTTCTCAGTTCTGTGATCATGACTGTGTTTAATGTTAGAGGTGCTGTTCTTCTCAGTTCTGTGATCATGACTGTGTTTAATGTTAGAGGTGCTGTTCTTCTCAGTTCTGTGATCTATCTCATGACTGTGTTTAATGTTAGAGGTGCTGTTCTTCTCAGTTCTGTGATCATGACTGTGTTTAATGTTAGAGGTGCTGTTCTTCTCAGTTCTGTGATCATGACTGTGTTTAATGTTAGAGGTGCTGTTCTTCTCAGTTCTGTGATCATGACTGTGTTTAATGTTAGAGGTGCTGTTCTTCTCAGTTCTGTGATCATGACTGTGTTTAATGTTAGAGGTGCTGTTCTTCTCAGTTCTGTGATCAGGACTGTGTTTAATGTTAGAGGTGCTGTTCTTCTCAGTTCTGTGATCATGACTGTGTTTAATGTTAGAGGTGCTGTTCTTCTCAGTTCTGTGATCATGACTGTGTTTAATGTTAGAGGTGCTGTTCTTCTCAGTTCTGTGATCAGGACTGTGTTTAATGTTAGAGGTGCTGTTCTTCTCAGTTCTGTGATCAGGACTGTGTTTAATGTTAGAGGTGCTGTTCTTCTCAGTTCTGTGATCATGACTGTGTTTAATGTTAGAGGTGCTGTTCTTCTCAGTTCTGTGATCATGACTGTGTTTAATGTTAGAGGTGCTGTTCTTCTCAGTTCTGTGATCATGACTGTGTTAATGTTAGAGGTGCTGTTCTTCTCAGTTCTGTGATCATGACTGTGTTTAATGTTAGAGGTGCTGTTCTTCTCAGTTCTGTGATCATGACTGTGTTTAATGTTAGAGGTGCTGTTCTTCTCAGTTCTGTGATCATGACTGTGTTAATGTTAGAGGTGCTGTTCTTCTCAGTTCTGTGATCATGACTGTGTTTAATGTTAGAGGTGCTGTTCTTCTCAGTTCTGTGATCATGACTGTGTTTAATGTTAGAGGTGCTGTTCTTCTCAGTTCTGTGATCTATCTCATGACTGTGTTTAATGTTAGAGGTGCTATATCTGGCAGCTGTACTCAGATATGAATAAGAGTATGAAGCACTGTAGTACTCAGTGTGCTGGTTCCGTGTGTAACATTATGTGACGAGTGGCACATACCTGTCATAGAAGTCGTCTCTGTAGTAATCATAGTCAAAGTCATAACCACTGGAAAAAAACAGAAAACGAAATGAAAAAGGACCCATTCCTCACCCTTACTTCCAAAGAGAAGCTCCCCCAGCCCAGTGCTTGAGACTGAGGGCTTTACTAAAACTGCAAACCATCTGCTAGAGGAAGGGATTGTTACCAAGAGAAGGAACATGAAAGATCTAGTATCTGCAGTTTACTGTGGTGAGAGAGTGTGCGTGTGTGCGTGCGTGTGTGTTTGTGTGCGTGCGTGTGTGTGTGTGTGTGTGTGTGTGGTATGCTATATAGAAGCTGATGTGTTTTTGGAATGATCTGGGTGCAGAAAGGTTGCTGTGGTGATGACAGAAGGAGCCCATGAGAAATGCTCATTGTCTCTCTGTCTCATTGCACTAAACCTGGGGTTGCTGCACAGCGAGGAGGAGACTCCACACATACCTGTACAGCGCTGACGCTGATCGCTTCAGCCCTTTGGGTCTGTTGGGTCTGGGCTCTCCTGCCATGTTGATATCTGGAAAAGTAAAGAAAGGGATTGCTCTCTAAGCTCTTCCTTAACCCACTGGAGCCTGCAAGGATCCCCATGTGCTGTAAACAATAGCGGACCTGATTTCATCTGTCTGGCCAGTGCAAAGAAAAAGGGGGAGAGAGAGGGGGGGGGGGGGGGGGGGGGGGGGCATAGGCTTGTTTATAATAAAGCCCTTCAAACACTAGGTGGCATTATTGTAGCATGTTATTGTCATTGTGAATGCACAGAAGGATTTTCTGCAGGTTGCTGTATTTTCATTATCCTACTGTAAGGCTGCAGCAAACCGAGGCTGATTTATATCTTATCAATGTTTAGTGAATTAACTCATTCTCTCTCTCTCTCTCTCTCTCTCTCTCTCTCTCTCTCTCTCTCTCTCTCTCTCTCTCTCTCTTTAGTGATAGTTCTTAAATTTCACTTCTCAGCACTGACGGTCTTTAGATCAGTCGAGTAGATAAAGCATAATTGTGGCAGGGCAGGGTGTGGTGTGGTGGGTGTGGTGTGGTGTGGAGTGGTGTGGTGTGGTGGGTGTGGTGGGTGTGGTGAGGAGTGGTGAGGAGTGGTGTGGTGGGTGTGGTGTGGTGAGGAGTGGTGTGGTGGGTGCGGTGTGGTGGGTGTGGTGTGGTGCAGTGAGGAGTGGTGTGGTGGGTGTGGTGTGGTGAGGAGTGGTGTGGTGGGTGCGGTGTGGTGGGTGTGGTGTGGTGCAGTGAGGAGTGGTGTGGTGGGTGTGGTGTGGTGAGGAGTGGTGCGGTGGGTGTGGTGTGGTGAGGAGTGGTGGGTGTGTGCGGTGTGGTGGGTGTGGTGTGGTGCAGTGAGGAGTGGTGTGGTGGGTGTGGTGAGGAGTGGTGCGGTGGGTGTGGTGTGGTGAGAAGTGGTGGGTGTGGTGTGGTGAGGAGTGGTGCGGTGGGTGTGGTGTGGTGAGGAGTGGTGAGGAGTGGTGCGGTGGGAGTGGTGTGGTGTGGTGTGGTGAGGAGTGGTGGGTGTGGTGTAGTGTGGTGGGTGTGGTGTGGTGTGGTGTGGTGAGGAGTGGTGCGGTGTGGTGGGTGTGGTGTGGTGGGTGTGGTGTAGTGTGGTGGGTGTGGTGTGGTGTGAGAGAACACAGAAAAAAACCAACAGCTTTTATATTTGAAAGCTATTTTAAACAGGAAGGAGAAGAAGGGTTTCGTACCCAGTGTCTGCCCAGCGAGCACACGGCCGCTCTCGCCCAGCACGGCCCCTCTGGCGTGCCTCTCGCCTGCGTACTGGATGAAGGCGTAGCCCTTGTGCACGGAGCAGCCCAGCACGCGCCCGTACTTGGAGAAGATGGTTTCCACATCGGACTTCTTCACCACCGCCGTGTTGAGGTTCCCGATGAAGACGCGGGAGTTGATGGACTTGGGGTCGTTCTTGTTCGTGATGTTGCTGGTTTGTACCTTCAGGGACATCTTGATGGGGTTGCTGTTGTGGTGGAGGCCTGTACCATACCCCCCCCCCAAAAAAAGAAAGATTTAGTAATCACATAGCAGTGACAAAACAAACCATGTAAGAAAGGAACCACTGAAGAGAGCAGAGGGGCGTGTCACAGAGAGGTTACTGGTGAAGAGAGGGGCGAGTCACACAGAGAGGTTACTGGTAAAGAGAGGGGCGTGTCACACAGAGAGGTTACTGGTGAAGAGAGGGGCGAGTCACACAGAGAGGTTACTGGTGAAGAGAGGGGCGTGTCACAGAGAGGTTACTGGTGAAGAGAAGGGCGTGTCACACAGAGAGGTTACTGGTGAAGAGAGGGGCGTGTCACACAGAGAGGTTACTGGTGAAGAGAGGGGCGTGTCACACAGAGAGGTTACTGGTGAAGAGAGGGGCGAGTCACACAGAGAGGTTACTGGTGAAGAGAGGGGCGTGTCACACAGAGAGGTTACTGGTGAAGACAGGGGCGTGTCACTGAGAGGTTACTGGTGAAGACAGGGGCGTGTCACACAGAGAGGTTACAGGTGAAGAGAAGGGCGTGTCACACAGAGAGGTTACTGGATATACTGTATGGAGAATTGTTCAGGCGTTCAGATTGCAGCTGCTAAATCAGACTGTTAAAGAAACGATTGGTTACTGCCATGTGCTGGTAAGTCTCAATGCATTGAGTGTTATCTTTTCATTGTTAACACTGCCCCTGTGTTTATCAGTGCAGCAGCAGCTATTCCAGTGTGGACTGACAGCTGTGAAGCTTTTTTGTATTGAGGCCACTTCATTTGAAAACATGCGTAGCTTCAGTAATGCTGACTGGATGGCTCTGCTTGCCTCAGCAAGACGTCTCTTTAGAGCTTTATTGCAAAAACATCAGAATAAAGTTGTTTAATTACAACAATAAAAATCCTTCAATAAGTGTTTTACATTTTCATTTCATACAACATACTGTACATTGAGAATCCGATGACATCCTAAATCCCATTTCGAGCTCCTGAGACGCTGTCACTAAAGAGATGCATTGTGTGATCCACTTACATTACACTTATTGGGATGCGCTGCATACTCTAATGAATACAGCTAGCTGACCATGGTGGAATTGTAGCAGTGGTGGGCAAGGCTAGTCGAGAGACGGGCACACTTGCCACAAGGTGGCACTCTTTTCCAATGACAGAAAGCACAGGAGTCATAAAGATAATGATTTATTAGCTTCGTGCTGGCAGGACACCATGAGAGCTTCCCTGGTTTCTAGCTCTGTCCTGGGCCTCTCTCTTGCACAAACCGCAAAGCTGTGCCAGGCTGGGCCAAAGCTTTGTCATTTGACCTGCAGACCAAGCTGAGACCCCCAAACTAGCTTCCTTGTGTCCGAGCCAAAGTTAGTTTACCCTTTAGACATGAAAAGACCTAGATTGCTCCAGTAAAAACCCAACTGTATAAATGGGTAATTGTATGTAAAAATAATGTGATATCTTGTAACAATTGTAAGTCGCCCTGGATAAGGGCATCTGCTAAGAAATAAATAATAATAAATAATAATGTTAAAGATAACACATTCTTGGGGCACACACAGCCTACACACAGTGCAGCCTATACCAGCAAAGAGGAGAAGTGCTTTTGGGTTATTACAATACATTCTAAAGAGCAAGCAGAAGATATGAAGGGGAGTGATCTGCATCACCCTGGAGTGCTGCATGATGGAGAAGCTTTCGATTCAGTAAGAGAGCGTGCAATTCCCCACTGCAGCCCTGTACAGGCTTTGCGATGACTCTGATGTCTTGCTTGTTGCACGGCACTCCAGGGGTCCATTTAGCACAATAATTAGCAATACTTTACAGCCCTGAAGACAGTGTGAAGGTCGCAGTCCATCATATCCCCGCCTGCTTTAACACCTGATCAATACCTGGAGGAAGTCCTATCGATTGTTATTCCCCAGGAGTTATCAATTGATAAAACACTGACTGCAGAGGCGGCACTTTCTAGCAGACAAGGGGCTCTCATCAGCCAAAACAAACGCTTGTACTCAGCCATGCAGCTCAGAAAATGTTACCCTAGCTGCTGTGACTTCTAATGAGACGTGATTGATAAGACATGACTTCCAAGAATAGGGCTGCGTTTCAGGGTGTGTGGTGTGAGAGTGAGAGATATAGAGAGTGAGAGATAGTGAGAGAGGATCAGTGAGAGTGAGTGTGCTGCGTTAGAGAGGGTGGGGGGCTGTGAAGATTTCACATTGGAACACTCCTTTGACCTCAGCAGCAGTTTATTTGAAGTCTATCTCAGGTTGATGGGCACTGTAGCCTGTTCAGCTGTTCTGTGGGACAGTAATGAAATGTGTTCAACTTTGCATATTTAGAAATACTGAAAGAAACTTCAATATACAGGTGTCAGCAGATCACAGCATCTGTACTCTGTACTTTGTACTGCCCCCATACCACAAAAGAGACAGCACCATTTCTGCAACTAGCCCCAACTTTCCTTCCATTGAGTTCAGTGCTGCTACTGTAGCTGTCACTCAATGCATGTGACAGACAGCTGACTGAAGACCCTGCCCGCTGTGCTTCCATTAGATTGTGCAGCGCGTCGCCTCTGGGGCCCAGCATGTGTTCTTCAGGGAAGCTACTCAGATGCCCCTGCTAGTGTTTCTGCAGAATGAACCTCTAAGATCCATCCAGTCAGCTGTTCACTTTGCAATAGCAGCCTGGAGAATTGCTGCAAAAATATATCATTTAGGTTATTTGCAGCGTATTGAGAAGTTATAGACGGCTTTATTTGTCAAATCCTTTTTTTTATTTGATGTGTTTTACTTTACACATATCTTAATGAGGCAGCAAAAAAAACTAAGCGGTGCTGCTTTCAACAAACTGACCTTTTGGCAGACAACATAACTTTTTTTCTTTTAAATCTAACTAATGAAACAAATCATCTTTCTGCTTGTAGTGAACACAAGGTTAATAAAATGTCCTCTGATGTTTAGCTTTGTTCAGAAACCCTGTTGTTACGATCTAGGGTAGCCTTAGGCCTGAGCTGGTGGATTCGATAAACTCTGCACAGCTACCCGGCAAGAGCCTCACTTTACATAAGAGCCTGATAACTGATTGCAGGCTGTGAAGCCTACGGCCGTGCTAAGGGCTGCGCACTGCCTTTCTTGCTTTAAGTTTAAAACATCAAATAGATGAAGATCCTTGGCTCTGAGCTGCCGGCAGAGTTGATTTGGAGTGCAAACTCTGATATTGCTCTGTGTTTGGCCCCCGAGCCCTTCTCAGCTTATCTATATTTACTCAGCTCTCATAAAGCAAACCCGCTCCCTTCATATCCGTACTGCCGGGTCACACCACTGGCTCAGCTCTTTGTGGTAATAGGAGATGGAGGTCATAGCGAACCACACAAGGGTGGACTCAACCTGGATGAAAGCAAACCTCTGTGGGATGACTGGACATCTGCCTGGGTGGAAGGCTAATCCAGTGGAAGCCTGTCTGGCACTATCCCCTCAATGACTAGCGGTGAATGTGCTGACATTTCAGTTTGGCTATAAAGTTTCTATAGAAACGTTTCTGTTGTTTGTTATTGTGAGAAGGGGAGTGGGAGGGGCAACTTTTATTAGATAACAGTAAAAAAAAACCTGTAAAGTTCAGGTTGGAACAAAAGCTGGGTGGAGGGCTGCATGACACACAATAACAGAGACCCACGCCAGGGCTCAGAGCCTGCACCATGCTGGTATGTGACTGATGCAATGACATAACACAGCTCCCCTGGGGACTCTATGTACAGTGGCTGAAGCCCTCGCCAGTGAAATGAACCTGACTTGATAGAAGCGTTGAGAAGTCAGGACGGTCAGGCTGTACTCAGCGCAACGCCAGTGAAATGAACCTGACTTGGATCTCTTTTCTTGTGTGTTCTTGCAAAAAACAAAAAAGTCGTACTTGATAACGAAAAACAGAAGGGCAAAGTTGGTCTGGAGCTGAGCCCTGCTGTGCTGCTGAAGAGAAGAGGACAGGTGCCTGCAGAACTGTAATCCCGCTGACACTGAGCATGCATTGCTGAGGAAGTCATCACAATGCTATTACAGTTGTTGTGCACTTCATTTTACCTCGACTTTTTGTACTAAAGCTGTGAGGCGGCTCTGGGTAAAGCAAGGACACGCTCTGTGCCAAACACTCCTACACTAGAAACATGCAAATCAAGCTTAATCTGCCCAGCGGGTGAAAGTGGAAGACTAGAGCACCTAATTAAAGCATCCAACCTGCAACACAATTCATTGCATTTAAAAAGCCAGCTGCTGGCATGCTGCCTCTGATCAGATGATGGTAATGTGATTCCCACAGCAGCAGCGGGGGTGACACCAGTGCTGTTTGCTGCACTCTGTGTTTCAATGCTTAGCAGTTTCCCCATTTGGGACTGGGAGGGTAATAAATAGCAGGGAGCCACGCTGATGAGCAGTCAGGGCTTGTGAGGGTTTGAGAAGGGGCTGCACTGTGTCCTCAGCTCTGCTGCTCTGCAAAGGAAATGCCTGCTGATGGACCCCAGCCTGGTACACTCACTGCACCAGTCCCAGTCACTTTGCTTTCCTCCTCTTGTTTTCCATGATGTACGAGGCACACAGACTCTCATCTATCCACGGGGCAGGTTCATTTATACCGGGCTTGAAAAATGGCCGGTGTATGAAGAGTAATTTGGTGCTGGAGTTGAGCCCTGTTCCTCCAGATGTGTCAGGGGAGTTTGATTAAAACCCCTTTATGGGAAATCAATACTTTCTTCATTAGGACTCTCACTCTCCAATCCCCCGATAAACAGATGGCCCTGCAGGAAAGAGGCTGTGCTTTCCATCGGGACACCCTGGAGGATCAATACGGCCCCATGCTGCCACACACAAAGCCAGTGCCGCACATACAAGCCACAGTCTGATCGTGTTTGCACAGCTAGGCTGGATTAGACATAAGCACAGGAGATTTGCATGCACTATATTGGAAATGCTAAGGACACGCGATAGTTGCACAGGGCTTACTTTGGAAACTAAACTGGCAATGACAGCTGCCAATCAGCGTAATGCCCATGCTTAAAATCTAATTCTCAAATCAAACTGCCCAGGTCAGCTTTTACATTACTGAAGGTAATGAAGCCAAACACCGAATTCCAGGTAATTCCGACAGCTAACTTCAGAGAGATGAAGGCCTGGCTTGGGTTTTGGGTTTGCCTCATTACTGAACGAGTGGTTACCAAGGCATCCTGTTTATAGCACTCAAAAACGATGAGCTCTGTTTTTAAACATTAAGCCACATACATCTGAGCAGTGCTGCAGTGTGCCTATGAGACTTTGCACTCCTTACCATACACAGTGAGCAGCACATTCAAGCAGTAATGACAGGGAGGCTCTATACCCCTGGTTCTTTATTCTAATGTAAGTCAGTCTGTGAAATCCAGCAGTATATTTTTCTTGGGGAGGTGACACGTGAAGTACATCCTGTAGAATTATTGAACCTTTTAACACAACAGCAGAGAATGTACATACTGTGGATTCACAAAAAAAAAAATCAACGTTTTGACAATAAAAAAGATTTGAAACCTTAAATGCAGCATCGGCTTCATTCCACAGACATGCAAGAAGCATCTCTGGGAGCGGATTGTTGCCAAATTCATTTCCAAAATGTTCCTCCATTCCTCTGCAAAACTGAAATTAATTTTAAAAACAGCCCCCTAACACTTAAGAAAAGCCTGTTTGGAAGCGTGGACCCCCCTGGCTTCTTACTGCATTTAAGCACTGGACCTAGTCTGTAGAACCCTTATATGAATGATAGTGGAATTTAGAACCCTTATATGAATGACTAGTGGAATGTAGAACCCTTATATGAATGATAATGGAATTTAGAACCCTTAAATTAATGACTAGTGGAATTTAGAACCCTTATATGAATGATAGTGGAATTTAGAACCGTTATATGAATGATAGTGGAATTTAGAACCGTTATATGAATGATAGTGGAATTTAGAACCGTTATATGAATGATAGTGGAATTTAGAACCATTATATGAATGATAGTGGAATTTAGGAGTGGAAAGGTATCCAATGAAATATTCAGTTTTTCTATTGATGGCCAGACATCAGTAGAGAGACCTCTGCCAGAATATTTAATGTGTGTTTAAGTGCCGCATGCTGTCAATTGCAGTTCCAGTTTAAGAGTTCCCCCGGGACCGATCTGCTCCACACGCAGCTACGAGCCTCTAATTTGCGTTTCCTGGGAATACCACGCTGCTTCGCTACAATCTGACCCCTGCATCTGTCTTATTGTGGTTCATTATCCCAAGCTTTATCTTCAGCGCTTTCAAAGGACAGCCACGGTTTCCGGTTCAGTGCTGCTCCATTAATCAAGGCTTCTTCAGCCGCGCGTGCTAAACCTAAAGCAAACGACACAAGCAGCTCCTCGCAGTTCATCTGCAGTGTATTCTATCAAATTACACTTAGGTATTGTATAATAATACAGCAGAATAAGAAGGACTTCAAACAGTAACTATGGTGTAGAACCTCTTTAAAAAAGAAACGTGAGCTGGGCTGAAAGCAACAAGAATATCACCCTCAACAAACCACGCCAGCCAGTCCATTACTATTGCAACTTTTTCATCAGGGGAAAAAGCGAAACACATTGAAAATTCTGCGGTTCGCTTTGTTTTCAAGTGTATCTTAGGGGGATATATCTCACATGCACAATACATAATGGATGAGTTCAGACACAGCTCTCTCTCTCCCTCTCTCTGCATTAAGGTCTAGGGGAATGCAGCTACACCCTTGCATTTTCAACTAACTGGAAGGCACAGGGGGTCAGTGTGAAGAACCCTGCTGCATTGCCCCTCCCTCTCGCTGGATACAATCGGCATCATCCACTAACACTGGGGCTCGCTTATCTGGCTGCCTTTGAAGCAAATGAAGCACAACCAACAGATGCAATGCTCTCGGAGGAGATTTCATCTTCAGTATCTCTGTGCTCTCACAGGAGATTTCATCCTCAGTATCTCTGTGCTCTCGGAGGAGATTTCATCCTCAGTATCTCTGTGCTCTCACAGGAGATTTCATCCTCAGTATCTCTGTGCTCTCAGAGGAGATTTCATCTTCAGTATCTCTGTGCTGCCATTCTCTCCAGTGTTTTCTTTGTGTATAATTAGTTAAACCTGTTAATTACCCAGCACAACCAGCACTTTCCCCACTTCTGCGTCCAGGCAGCACGCGATATAGATCCAGCTCTTTTAGTAACAAACTTTGCTTACTCAAATGAAAACGATCCATAACAATTCCCCAGGTAGTCAAATTTATTTTCAGCCGAGCGTGCACAAACTGCAAACCTACAGCCAATTAAGAAGATGTTTTCTTGTTTCTCGTGACAAATCTAATTTGCAAATCTGAGCTGTCAACATCAACTCCCTTGTCTTCATACAAATTTAAAACAGATCTATATCTATCTCTCTCCCTCTCTCTCTCTCCCACCCTCTCTCTCTCTCTCTATAATATCCTTAACAAGCACCACTCTGTGAATGCAAGCAGTCCAGAAAAGCCTTGTCTGAAGATTACTCTCCAGTGTAGGGCAGTTGTAAATGATGTGAAGGAGAGGACTCAAGTGTTATGAGTGGGCTTATGACTTGCATTATTTCTGTGTCAGTGTAAGAAACTGAAGCTTATAATTCCTGCTGTGTTTCAAACACCATCCTTCAATGTAATTACAGTATGCATTGTCTGCCACTGAGGGATTGAACAGGCAAGTAAATCTTAAACTACGAATTCCACTGTGTAGTGGTAGAGAGAGAGATAGATAGATAGATAGATAGATAGAGAGATTGGTTAAATCAGCCTTTCTGTAATTAGATTCAGGCATCATTAAGTCTGAGACAGGTTGTGTATATATATATGTGTGTGTGTGTGTGTGTGTGTGTGTGTGTGTGTGCGAGTGTGTGTGAGTGAGTATTTCCACTGTCATAACATATTGACGAGGCCGCGCTGAAGAAACTGATTGAGTGCTCATTTCATTTTAATTGAAAGAAGCTGCTCAATGTATTTGATGGTAATCAAACTGTACATCTTGACTGAGGAGAGCAAACATGCTGCGCTGCTTCGTCGGCTGGGTCTTCATTCCAGCCCCCCTGAGAACTGAAATCAGTAAATGTCATGACCTTACTCCCACCTGCTGGGTAAACACAATCTCAACCAGAGAGCCTCCTGCCAGAGAAACCTGACAATGTCGACCAGAGAGCCTCCTGCCACAGAAACCTGACAATGTCAACCAGAGAGCCTCCTGCCAGAGAAACCTGACAATGTCAACCAGAGAGCCTCCTGCCAGAGAAACCTGACAATGTCAACCAGAGAGGCTCCTGCCAGAGAAACCTGACAATGTCAACCAGAGAGGCTCCTGCCAGAGAAACCTGACAATGTCAACCAGAGAGCCTCCTGCCAGAGAAACCTGACAATGTCAACCAGAGAGCCTCCTGCCACAGAAACCTGACAATGTCAACCAGAGAGCCTCCTGCCACAGAAACCTGACAATGTCAACCAGAGAGCCTCCTGCCAGAGAAACCTGACAATGTCAACCAGAGAACCTCCTGCCAAAGAAAATCAAGACTTCTTCATAACCTGCCCCACAGGACTAATGCTTATTCTATCTAGAGCCTCTTCATGAAGGCAATCTAAGCACCTTTGATGCAGCCAGCATGAAGACATCAGTACCTCTCTCTTTGTACTCTACACTTCCAAATGATCAAGAGCATGGCTGTGTCCTCTGGAGTCTCTTCCTCTCAGACTGCTATCCATGTTTCTGTGATCATCATTTACATCTCCCTGTACCATGAATCTTATTATTCAGGCTGTAAAGACTTCAAACAAAGGAAACTGATCTATAGTCTGTTTATCCTACTTTTAGATAGATAAAAGGCTAGCCAAGCACAGCCACGCTGAGCCCAGTAGAAAGGCCTCATCGCACTGTGCTCACAGTAGTTCAGTGTCGCTCTGGGGTTTACAGAGCGATATGTAAAGACAGCTAATTCCCTGCAGTTCAGTAGAAATCAGTTTCTGATGGTCCCATATTTTACTGATCCACACATCTGATCTAAACGCTGTCACAAATGTGCAGACTGTCATTAGTCATAATTATTATGCTAATGAAAAGCTATTAAAGTCACGTGACAGGATGGCTGTGCAACTATCTGGCTAGATAAGGGTTCATTATTTTAAATACAGTACAATAAGCAACTGGAGAGATTAGATTGTGTTTATAAGGTCAGCTTGCTTATTAGTGTGTATAAATGGCAAATCTGGTGCTGAATTCAAATGAGTCTACAGACCAGATCCAGTATAACAAAGATAAGCAAGCCCAGGGCTCGGGAGGGCACTGGGACAGGAGAGGAGACAGACTTGTAAATTAAGTGAGATCATTAATAATGACTTATCATAATGGATTCACGATTAGCTTATTTACCGGGAGAAAAACCAAGTGGCTCAGAAAATGCAGAATTCTACACAGGTGGGGAGTAACTGCTTACGATTGAGTAGCCTTTACACTGATCAGACTACAGCACTCCCCACAGCACGCTTATTATACATTTCGGAGTGTGCTGTAGGTTAGGATGCGTGCACAGAAGCAGGGCTGGCTTCAGCACCTGGTCTCCTCAGTTGCAGTTGCACAGGGTTTGGAGGCTGGGTGTTATTTTAAATCTAGTGTGCGGAATGGCTTGCTGGAGCATGCTGATAAAATGCACTCAGAGGGGCAGTGAAATGCACCCTAAAGGCTCCCTGTTTTTACTGCACTCGCTTCCTTTCACACTCTCCAGGGCTTGGGCGGGCCTGCTACATGTGTCCAAAGGGGAGGGCTCTCTTGTTACCCAGGCCAAGGCTGGCCAGCTTGGGTCAAGCCGAAACCGTCTTCTTGTAGGGCAGGCTGTGCTTCGCATCAGTGTACTGAAGGAACCTATAGACGCTGTACCAACTGTTTATTAATTAGACAAGAACACTACACTGCTAAGCAGGTAACCACAAAGTGAATGACACAGGCTGATCTGCTTGGATCTCCACATCCAGTCTGTCAGCACCGCTTGCCCGTCCAGCTGATCAAGGCATCCTGAATGTGTGGAGTTTATCTTTCCTGTCCTCCTAGATTTCACATTAGCATCTGGGTAGCAGTGACCCTATTAGATGTCACACATTTCTTGAGCCAACTACTTCATGAACACATCAGCTAGCTGCCACTGACTGCTGAGGGATACAGGACCTTGCTGAATCCTCCCTTTTCCCTGACCAAAGGCAATGGAAACCACCACAATCCTGTTAGAAATTCAGAGAGCCTGATACTGTAGGTCAGTCATCAAGCCTAAACCCATATTAATCCAGACTTAAATCACAGCCCACTTCATTCATCAGCCAGTGCCTTTCCTGTCCTGAAGGGATTAGTTAAGAACTCTCTACTGCACAGTGCAGCTCGGCATGGCTGCTGGCCCTCCTAATAACACTGACGGGTGCAATATGCTGCTTGATGGTAGCAAGAGAGCACAGCCTGAGGATTGCTCACTGCCCTGGGCTCCTGTGGAGGAGGACTGGCCTTGTGTGCATTACCTTTCTGCATACCAGTCACTCTTGCACGCTGCTGTTGTTCTGTATTATTATCTCTTAACACAAAGTACTTTCTACTTTCTTCTCCGCCCAGCCTTGCCCACTACCCCCCCCCCACACACGTGGTCACCGACTAGCACTGCTGTGTTTGAAACATGCAACCTTTATTCTTTTGTTAATCTCTTTGTCATATCCTTCTTATGTCTGTACAGCAGGTAATGCCAGAGCAGCACAAACAGAAGTAATCCTGGTTGCACATATTGCCGATGCATCGCCTGGGTCCCAGATTCTGTGCCTTTCAGATTCCTGCCTGCAGGGGTACAGTGTACAGGGTACAGGAGTACAGGGCACAGGGTACAGGGGTACAGGGGTACAGCGTACAGGGGTGCAGACGAGGTTCCTAGCATGGTGCAGCGTGCAGGACATGCTGAAGGAGTCAGCTCCCATATGCTTGTAAGCTAATCTGCAGCAACACAAAATCTCCTCCTCCCTCCCCCTTCAAAACATTCCAGATCGCTCCATTGCTGAACTGGTTTAATCATGTTATACAGCACTACTTAAAAAAAATCTACAAAATAAATAAAAAGAGATTGTAAAATACGAATCATCTGAAACCCCATTCTGAACGTTCCGAAAGGGACGCGTTTGAAAGGAGTTTGTAAAGGCTGGCATGCTTTTTCGTTGTCTGCAACATGACTCTGCATGGATCACTGAAGCCAGTACGATACATCTCACTGTGATGAGTTTCATTGTTCCTGATACGAGGAGCTCTAATGCAGATACACCCTCCTCTCCCCCAATCAGGGAGGACACAAGGCTGGACTTGAGACTCTGGCCTCTGTGAAGACAGCTGCCGACTCAGGCATGGGCACCAACAACTGCTGGCTCCAGCATTCCTCAGTTTCAGCACTTTCAGTCGGATTCACAGCAGCGTTCCAGCGAATTATTATTATTATTATTATTATTTATTTCTTAGCAGACGCCCTTATCCAGGGCGACTTACAATTGTTACAAGATATCACATTATACATTATTTCACATTATACAGATATCACATTATTTTTACATACAATTACCCATTTAAACAGTTGGGTTTTTACTGGAGCAATCTAGGTAAAGTACCTTGCTCAAGGGTACAACAGCAGTGTCCCTCACTGGGGATTGAACCCACGACCCTCTGGTTAGAAGTCCAGAGCCCTAACCACTACTCCACACTGCTGCCCAATGAAGGTATGGGACTGGAGCAGCAGGAGCAACTCTCCCAACAAGCTGGTGCCTTGACTTTGCAAAGTGAAATGGCTCAAACTGCTTCATGCGATGGGAGTCTGTTCAAAATAAGTGGTGACATCACCATGACCTGCCTGCACAGTATATCCATGTAAAAATGTACGTTTGACATACAGGCAGATACCCTAACCCTAACCCTAACCCAGGTCCTGAGACACTGAAGTTTCATCAGGACTGGACACAGGGTCCTCTCGATAGACAGAAAGACAGCGCGCCAGTAACTCAGTGACACTTGATATGCATCTCCGGCTGTAGACAATGAAGGGATTTGTTTCATGTGAAATAGACACCACTCTGTCAGAGAGGGTTCATGAATGTGCAGCTGAATGTGTGATTGAGCAGTCTGGTACCAATGCCGTTTACAGTGGAGTCACCTTTCTATTTTAAATCAGGGCACGGGTACACAGAAGTTATGAAAATCCACAGAGCTGTTTAAACCCAGCAGAGGATCTATCATTACACACACAATCCCTTCAATATCCCTGTCCTGCCTGTGTACACAGCAAATACAAACCAGCATGAGGGGGGTTAGGCACAGCTCTGGCTTTGGTCTCATTATATCACATCGCATTGTTTTCTACTGTAAATTAAAAACCAGCTACTGTGGATTCCAACAGCTAATGCCCATGGCTTGCTCAGTATAAAGCCAGTGAAACACCACTGACATTTCTGACAACTTATGATGGGAACATTGTTAAAACAACTTAATCCAGGCTTGAGTCTTGATTACTTTAAAACTCAAACTTCTGCGGTACATTTTAGCAATGATTCATTTTACCATTAGATATATTTCTGGATGCTGTACTGAGCACAGTGCTTGTTTGTTGTGATGCTCTCAGAAAGTCCACTCACCTGACCACAGGGTTGGGATCCCTGCTCCTCATGCACTTGAAGAACTACACTACTCTCGGGGGAAAGAAAGCTTCTCTATTCCTAACTAGGATGCAAGGTTAAAACACTAGCTAATCATTTGTTTGCACCCTGTCTTTGAAATGTAAATGCCTACATTTTCATCTCCCCTAGAGATTTCCTTTCTTGTTTGTCCTAATTCTTTATTTCAAAACGATGCCCTGAAACCACTTCTCTCTCCCTGTCTCTCTCCTTGTATCTCTCTCTGTCTCTCTCTCTCTCTCTTTCTCTCTCTGTCTCTCTCCCTCTTTCTCTCTCTCTCTCCCTGTCTCTCTCTCTCTCTCTGTCTCTCTCTCTCTCTCTCTCTGCTCCTCTTTGATGTTCTGAGAGCATCATCACAAACTGTGCAGTGGATCTGAGGGCTCTGACATTTCTGTTTGGGTAACTCTGACATCATTGCTTCAATCCGCTGCACTGCTGTGATGTTAATTGCTGCTGAATATTCCTGATCAGTTCCTGTTGGGTTCCTGTTGGGTTTCTCTGCTGCTACGGCGTTCGCTCACTTGTTCATGAGATCTGTTGTAAGGTCTTGGTCTGACGTTAACGTATTGAGTTACACACCGCTTTGTACTTTTCCACACACTTAATGGAAAACTGACAAAAATTGAAAAATGTGACATTTCCAAATCTAACACACAAAACTGCACCGCTATTATGGCTTCCGGTGGACTCTTGCAATTTCATTTTGCAGTTTTTCTTTGATTATATGACGTTAAATAAAAGATCAAATTTATCCTGCAGCTGTATATCATATTAATAATAATAGTTAAAAAAGAGGACAAAGAAAAACAATCAATAACTTAAAAACTGAGGCTGAAATATAAATGAGCACACTGGAATAGCCTGAACATGAGTGTACTTCACATACTGTACTTATAACACATTTATTACACATCAGTGCACTTCACATACTGTACTTATAACACATTTACTACACATGAGTGTATTTCGCATAGCCGTATTTATAAGAGTGATTGATTTCACATGACTGTATTTCGCATAGCTGTATTTATAAGAGTGATTGATTTCACATGAGTGTATTTCGCATAGCTGTACTTATGAGTGATTGATTTCACATGACTGTATTTCGCATAGCCGTATTTATAACACATTTATTGCACATTAGTGTTTTTCGCATAGCTGTACTTCTGAGAGAGATTGATTTCACATGTAGTGAAACAGCACAACGATACCTTCTTTTCTGCTCCACTGCTCAAGGTAATGGGAGTCTTGCTAAATGAGATTGTTTTTTCTTTCTCACTCATCTGTAGGGATTTCAGTCACAACAGATTGATGCCCTGTTCAAATCCAGCCCACGCGGAAATATGTGTCTGAATCACTTCCCAAAGTGAAGGCTCTTTTATAAATCAGTCTTCAGATGAAGTGGGATTAGACAGGACACTGCCCTAGATTTCAAATCACTATGCCTAATCTAGAAGAGATTGGAAATGATTTCATCAGGAAGGCTTTCCAACCAGACATATGCTGCTTAACTACCACTTAACAGTGTGGGATTTCCAGCTAGCAACAGATGCAATGCATCGCAGATAATTACGAGATCATTCTAAAGAAGTGAGGACAAACAGGCACAGCTCTACCAGTCAGGTAGGGAGGGAGGGAGGTGGGTGGGTTTGGAGGGAGGGAGGGAGGGAGGTAGGTGGGTAGGGAGGGAGAGAGGGAGGGAGGGAGGTGGGTAGGGAGGGAGAGAGGGAGGGAGGTGGGTAGGAGACTTTTATATTTTGTTTCTGTTCAGCACAGTACAAGTTAAACGTTTTTTTGGTTTTGAGATTCTGTAGTGGGGGGGCTTCACAATGCTCTGCTATGCTTTACCATGCTTTCACGGTGCTTTGTTACACTGTGCTGGTTAGGTATTTGGGTATTTGGTTAGGTAAAGTTACTCTGTGCAATGGAATGGAATGCAGTCTTGCACAGAACACTTGCACTCCCCAGAGAGCGAGGGAGCTGCTTTATCTGTTGTCATGGAAACGGGGGAGGTGGGAGCTGTTGAACCCGACAAACTGCTGGTTCTGTTTGTCGGGTGAAAGGGGGACATCACGATTATACGGAGAAAAAAACCCTAAAAACAACGACGAAAGCAAAACATGTTCCCAGACTGCAATTGAAGTGGACTTTACTAACATGCACCAGGCTGGAGTCCGCACAGAAAGCATGAACACGGCACTGCTGGAATGAGTCATGTTATGCCCCGGACACTTCCTGTATGCTATTCCCAGTGCTATTTCAGGCAGGGAAGAATTAAAAGCAGAGCTTAGTAATAGGATACTGCACTTCTAAGAGTCGATAATGTTAGTGTCTTCTCTATTCTGAGCACCTTAAAAACAATTGCTGTCATCTTATCTCCTCCTTGGTTTTTTTCCCTGACATGACAGCAGTCCAGTTCACCTCGAAACAGGCCAGCAAGCTAAAATAAAGAGAATTTACTGAAAGCATCAGCCAAGGGCAATTCCGTTTTCCTTCATTCACTGTGAGTTCAGGTGGTAAACTATAATGCATTTCCTGTAATTATCACTAGAAGGATGCAGTGTTGCAGGTAGAGGGCTGGGTAATAGATAACATGTCGATTTCACACCTAAAAGAGGTCCTGTTCTGCATGAGTATGAAAGTGTTGCCTTCTAACATTTGACATTATGGAAACATATGGTGAAGGCACATGAGGCCTTGGAAAAAGATCTAAAAATAGAGGCAACTGTACGAGAGCAGGGATAATAATGGCAGCCCTTGATTAATCTGAGCTGAGCAACGCGGTCTAACAAAGAAACACGAAGAACAAGCGTCTCCAGCACATTCTACACACATACACAGTATTTACTCTTGTCATCAGCAGAGAACTCCTAGTCCAATTCAGAGCCAACGTTGCCTTAAGAAAGAAAGAAAGAAAGAAAGAAAGAAAGAAAGAAAGAGCAATTGTACAAAACATGCACAATAATATATATATATATATATATATATATATATATATATATATATATATATATATATATATATATATATTGTTTTAACACAAAACATTGTAGTTTATAATCGTCATCAACGGCGCAACATTAAAATGATAATGACTTTGTTCCCGTCTCAGTGGCAATGAAATATCATCTGCATGTCAGTGAGACTGGGGCACTCATTGTCATTAGGAAGCAACTAAAACTGCTCTGAGCACCAAGCCTTCTCACTGTTACAAAAGGGAGAAAACGAGCAAGCTTCCCAGGAGAGATGAAAACAAGTGTGGTGCACCTGAAACCAAAACCAACAGCCATCCAGCAACGTGGAAGCCCTCTGCCCGCTGGCACGTGAGGAAATTCAGCAGTGAGATGAAAGCAGCGAAAGACAGCAACGTGGAAGCCCTCTGCCTGCTGGCACGTGAGGAAATTCAGCAGTGAGATGAAAGCAGCGAAATACAGCAATGTGGAAGCCCTCTGCCCGCTGGCACGTGAGGAAATTCAGCAGTGAGATGAAAGCAGCGAAAGACAGCAGAGTGGAAATGATAGTGCTGCAGGAAGCTGCTAATCCAGGACTGGGAGGCAACATCTTCATATAAAAAGCAACCCCTGCAGTGGATGCAGTTCAGCTCTCGTATTGTCCCAGTTCAATTCACACATCAATTCCACAGCTGGTTTGGACCTGAGTGGAACAAGGTCTCAAGATAACGTCTTGTTAATGAGATTCACAGCACAAGAACTCTTAAGAGGATCGAAATAATATTCTCAGTACGAAAGCGTGGATGCTCTCTAACCATTTAGTACCTGGAAAAAAAACATTTTTCTGTGCTCAACTGAAGTGGCAAAGACGCAAACCCATTATATTGCATGGATGTGCATACAAAGGTATACAAAGAGGTATAGATGCTCCTCTGTATTAAACATCTGTTAACAGTGGCCAGCAGTTCAATAACAACATGATCAAATCAAAGTATTCCAAATCTGATGACAAGCAAGCCTATTGCCTCGATCTAACTGCATATTAATTGAATACTTATGTATGCAACTCAAACTAAAGCCTTACTAAAAAACAGTTCACACTAACATTTCAGTTGTCTATTTTTGCACGTTTGCTGTAATTTTCCAATCAGTTACTGGCACTAGTAAAGAGAATTGCATTCCAATGTGTCAAACGCAGTATTGAAATAAAAAATGAGATCTGCAGGGTAACATCGAACATTAACTATCCCGTACTATAATGCGCAGACAGTGTAATAACACAGCCACTGCACACATGCTTCTGCAGTTACAATTGAACATGTTTCATTACAAAATGAAAGATGTTGTCAGTGGCTAGCCTCTTTTGTAATAACACTATTTATACACACAGCTGTGTAATCACAATGTAATTACTATGTAATCACATATGCAGTTACATAGTAATCGCAGTGTAGTTAGAGGCACTTCATGTAAAGTGTTACAATAATGTAGCAATACAAAGTAATGGCTTAAATTCATCAACAAGCATTTTACAAATGACTTAATTTATATTATTTCTATAAAAACTAACTTTTTAGCACCACATGTACCAGTAACTAAACCACTGCCTAAGGATCTTGAGATCAACTGTAATACCCCCCCCCCTCCCATTTCAATAACCTGCTATGATACCCACATCTGCTTTCATTTAATCTTCTACACACCTCCCCCCCCCCCCCCTCGTTCTCGTAGCGGAGAGGAAGCAGGCATTTCAATTGAATTATCACAAACAAATCAATTGCAAATCAAAGCTCAGTGAAAATTAGAATTGCTGCAACGATCCGCTGAGCTGGGGAAAGTGATGATTCAAACACGGCAATATCAGACTCACTCTGCTCCTGAGATTACAGTCATTATAGTGGAGCACACTCACAATTATCAAATCTTCTGTTTGATTGAAAAAGAAACAGACCCATCCGCAGCCTGATCAATTCTCCCTGCAGCTGCTGCTTTCTGCTGTAAGCGGACGGGCGTGGTGGCAGGACAGTGTTTGCAATCATAAAATGACTGAGATTATCGGTTCAAAAAGACAGAGCATCTAAAACTGCACAGGCTGACGGAGATGGGTTTGCGGTCTGTGCTCTTATTCCAAGAACTGATGAAAGTCAGTATGAAATAAAAAATATAGCACTGAATTGACAAAGAGTTGAATTTCCTGGTGGAAAAGGATGTCAAGTTTAGAACAGAGAATGTCAGAGGTCAGTTCAGCGGTGCATCCCTTACACCCATAAACTCCCACTCGGATGCTTGCATTGGGTGGAGTGTGCTGATAAACTCCCACTCAGATGTTTGCATTGGGTGGAGTGTGCTGATAAACTCCCACTCAGACTTTGCATTGGGTGGAGTGTGCTGATAAACTCCCACTCGGATGTTAGCATTGGGTGGAGTGTGCTGATAAACTCCCACTCGGATGTTAGCATTGGGTGGAGTGTGCTGATAAACTCCCACTAGGATGCTTGCATTGGGTGGAGTGTGCTGATAAACTCCCACTCAGGTGTTTGCATTGGGTGGAGTGTGCTGATAAACTCCCACTCGGATGTTTGCATTGGGTGGAGTGTGCTGATAAACTCCCACTCAGATGTTTGCATTGGGTGGAGTGTGCTGATAAACTCCCACTCGGATGTTAGCATTGGGTGGAGTGTGCTGATAAATGTGTTGAAGTACGACTCTCCCCTGTGATTTAGTATTTAACACTTTGTAACAAACATAAAAAAACACTCATTCTAAACAATATGGTAATTACACATTTTTTTCCCACTATGCAATTATTTTCCTCGCACATGAAACATTTGCATTCCTTTATCAAATTG
Source organism: Acipenser ruthenus (assembly GCF_902713425.1). Classification (NCBI taxonomy): domain Eukaryota; kingdom Metazoa; phylum Chordata; class Actinopteri; order Acipenseriformes; family Acipenseridae; genus Acipenser; species Acipenser ruthenus. The sequence goes on from NC_081217.1 coordinate 216,813, forward strand.
CACTGTTAATTGACTCGAGAAGCAAATTACTCCAGCAGCCAAATGAGAACCCGAGAGATTCAGACGCCAGTGTAACTGCAATGTTTGACACATTTTACTGCATGACTAACGCTTTTATACAAATTTCATTATGACTCCATTTATAATTTACACCCCTCGCAGCTTTCTGGGGGGTTATTAAAAAAATGATACCTTCCAAATCAATTTTTCTTTTCATTTTCAGCTGGGAATACATCAAGGGCCGCCGAGTGCAAACTAAATCAATAAATGAAATGACAACAAACTGCAAGATGCACCATAACTTACCTGCAGCCAATCACATCCTGGCAGTTTGATGCCAATCACATCCTGGCAGTTTGATGCCAATCGTACCAATTTGCCTTTCCGTTAAGCACTTCAAAAAGAGCATGCAACAGCAAGAAAAGAAGGATACAGTCCTGCAAAGGATGACAGGCACTCCGTCTCGAAACATACACTCTCTTTAGTGACAAAGCAGCCCTTAATGACCAGTGACAACATTCTACCTGTACAGATTGCTATAGCGCTGCTATAGAAAGGCTTGTGTGGAACAGGGAGGATGAACGCATCATCAGAAAGGCTGCCTTTACATTTCTACCACATGGAAGATGGAGAGTTCTTTTCCACCCCTAGTCCTTTAAAAGGCTCAAATCAAACAGGAGCTGAAACTAATTCCTGAGATGAAATACTGAAATGATACAGCATCAAGTTAGTGCTTTCTACGGTTTTTGTTTTGTTTGTTGTTTTGTCAAACATAGGCGTGTAATGAAAAAAAAGAAAGAACGGAAGAAAGGAAGAAAGGAAGGTGCTGATTCAGCTACTTTGAGGAGTGCTGAATGCACCGAGCATCGAGTGCTCAGAGAAAACACTTCCTGATGAGGACCTCAGGGAGCAATCCCAGCCTGGAAAGACTTCCTGAACTGCCTCTCCACCACCTCTGTACTGACAAAGCATGAGAATGGCCTGGCACACCACATCACTGGAGCGAGCAAGCTAAAGAGCACATTAAACCATGTGACTAACAGACAGACTAGCATTAAACCATGTGACTAACACACAAACTAGCATTAAACCATGTGACTGTAACACACAAACTAGCATTAAACCATGTGACTGTAACACACAAACTAGCATTAAACCATGTGACTGTAACACACAAACTAGCATTAAACCATGAGACTAACACACAAACTAGCATTAAACCATGTGACTGTAACACACAAACTAGCATTAAACCATGTGACTGTAACACACAAACTAGCATTAAACCAGTGTGTCTGTAGGAGCGTGTCTCTCTGCAGCAGTGTGTCTCTGTAGGAGCGTGTCTCTCTGCAGGAGCGTGTCTCTCTGCAGCAGTGTGTCTCTGTAGGAGCGTGTCTCTCTGCAGGTGTGTCTCTCTGTAGGAGTGTGTCTCTGTAGGAGCGTGTCTCTCTGCAGGAGCGTGTCTCTCTGCAGCAGTGTGTCTCTGTAGGAGCGTGTCTCTCTGCAGGTGTGTCTCTCTGTAGGAGTGTGTCTCTCTGCAGGAGCGTGTCTCTCTGCAGGAGCGTGTCTCTCTGCAGCAGTGTGTCTGTAGGAGCGTGTCTCTCTGCAGGTGTGTCTCTCTGTAGGAGTGTGTCTCTCTGCAGGAGCGTGTCTCTCTGCAGCAGTGTGTCTCTCTTCATGCCTATCGGGTAACATACATGGGTCCTCATGGGTAAAAGCTGCCACTTTCCAATTGAGATGCACTTCCAACCTGCTCATATAACTACATATGGAAGGAAAAAAAGAAACATGAAGAAGCTATGGATACTGTCAGAAAAAGTGCCTTAAAAGTTCATCTTTGTTCAGTATGTGTAAAGGAGAATAACCCAGCATGTTCTGTGCCATGCTTTCTGCTGTTGACACCAGTGGAAACATTCAGAAAACACTAAATCAATCTTTGGAGACAGTGCAGATTGTCAATAAGGAAAACCAATTAGCCAGCACCTCAGGCATTCACCTGATCAATGCATTCCTCAAACAGCAACATGCTTTCCACAATCCACAAATCACACATTTCTGAGGGAAGCACATGACCCTGGGAGTACTGATGTAAGGAAAGCAACTGCATCGCTTCCCTATGGAAATGCAGACCAGCCGAGATGAACCTGCATTCTGTCTGAGGCGGAGGCTTGCTAGGGGTTAAAGTGGGATCAATTCAAACAGTGCAATCAGCAATCGCCAATTCAAAAAATCAATTGCAAGCCATTAACTGCGACTGATTAATCAGGAGTGCAGTGCGAGGTAATGGTGGTTCTGCAAAAGAGGGTCCAGGTGCTTTGTAAGACCCGCTCTTCTCATTAGCTAATTAGTAGTTAATTAGCGTAGTAAATGCTTCATTGAGGAGAACCCAGAACATCCTGTTCTATTTTTAACAATCGGCTAAGAAACTGGAGCGGCAACGATCCAAAAGAAGAAAATAATTAGCATTTTAAATGAATGCAGCACTACGATGTAGGATCACAGACACCAAAGAAATTCTTCATTTCAATTACAACAATTAGGGCAATTACAATTAACAGAGAATGCAGATCACAAAATAATTCACTGTATTCCAAATAAGGGAAAACACGGCCCTACAGAAAATCTTCAGAACCCCCCCCCCCCCCCTCCACTCCACCCCCCTCCCCTCCATCCCTCCACTGCAATAACATGAACCCCCTCAAGCCTTTGACTCAAAACACTGTGTGAGACTCCATCACGCTGGGAATACAGAGACCCCAGGAGCAGAGATCAGTTACACACGGGTGCTGTACATGCAGATTGAATGCAGAGGCTAATGTATATATGACAGTGTAGTGAGTCACTCTTCCACGGGACTAGCGCCTAAGCTTCCAATAAATTGCCTTTATGACGACAGTGAATTATTCTAGGCTGCACGCCTCAGTAACTAGCACAGCTGAAAACAGATTTACCAAGAGCACGTCCTGCATTAGGCTTTTACATTTCAACATCGAGCACACCGCTGTCTTACAATGCAGTCCTTGTGCCCATGGTAATCAAGGGTGGAGATCTATTTCATACAATTCACACTGGACACAGAGACCTTTACTCTTCCAAGTCCACAGAATATGCTGTAAACACTAACCCCTAACCCTAACCCTTAACCCCTAACCCCTAACCCTTAACCCCTAACCCCTAACCCTTAACCC